>NW_024055457.1:0-129410 GCF_902713615.1 Scyliorhinus canicula
TGAGTGAGCATGGAGTGTGCAACAACTCTGCAGGAAGAGAGAGTGAGGAGTGTGCTACAACGCTGCAGGAAGAGTGAGTGAGGAGTGTGCAACAACACTACAGGAAGAGTGAGTGAGGAGTATGCAACAACGCTGCAGGAAGAGTGAGTGAGGAGTGTGCAACAACGCTGCAGGAAGAGTGAGTGAGGAGCGCAGCAACGATGCAGGAAGAGTGAGTGAGGAGTGTGCAACAACTGCAGGAAGAGTGAGTGAGGAGTGTGCAGCAACACGCAGGAAGAGTGAGTAAGGAGTGTGCAACAACGCTGCAGGAAGAGTGAGTGAGGAGCGTGCAAAAGCTGCAGGAAGAGAGAGTGAGGAGTGTGCAACAACGCTGCAGGAAGAGTGAGTGAGGAGTGTGCAACAACGTGCAGGAAGAGTGAGTGAGGAGTGTGCAAGAACGCTGCAGGAAGAGTGAGTGAGGAGCGTGCAAGAACGCCGCAGGAAGAGAGGAGGGTGTGCAGAAACACTGCAGGAAGAGTGAGTAGGAGTGTGCAACAACGCTGCAGGAAGAGTGAGTGAGGTGCGTGCAACAACGCTGCAGGAAGAGTGAGTGAGGAGTGTGCAAGAACGCTGCAGGAGAGAGAGAGTGAGGAGTGTGCAACAACGCTGCAGGAAGAGTGAGTGAGGAGTGTGCAACAACGGTGCAGGAAGAGTGAGTGAGGAGTGTGCAACAACGCTGCAGGAAGAGAGAGTGAGGAGTGTGCAAAACACTGCAGGAAGAGTGAGTGAGGAGTGTGCAACAACGCTGCAGGAAGAGTGAGTGAGGGTGCAACAACGTGCAGGAAGAGTGAGTGAGGATGTGCAACAACGCTGCAGGAAGAGTGAGTGAGGAGCGTGCAAGAACGCTGCAGGAAGAGAGAGATGAGGAGTGTGCAAACGTGCAGGAAGAGAGTGAGGAGTGTGCACAACGCTGCAGGAAGAAGAGTGAGGAGTGTGGAACAACACTGCAGGAAGAGTGAGTGAGGAGTGTGCAACAACGCTGCAGGAAGAGTGACTGAGGATGTGCAACAATGCTGCAGGAAGAGAGAGTGAGGAGTGTGCAAGAACGCTGCAGGAAGTGTGAGTGAGGAGCTTGCAACAACACTGCAGGAAGAGTAAGTGAGGAATGTGCAACAACGCTGCAGGAAGAGTGAGTGAGGAGTGTGCAACAACGCTGCAGGAAGAGTGAGTGAGGAGCGTGCAAGAACGCTGCAGGAAGAGAGAGTGAGGAGTGTGCAAGAGCGCTGCAGGAAGAGAGAGTGATGAGTGTGCTACAACGCTGCAGGAAGAATGAGTGAGGAGTGTGGAACAACACTGCAGGAAGAGTGAGTGAGGAGTGTGCAACAACGCTGCAGCAGAGTGACAGAGGAGTGTGCAACAACGCTGCAGGAAGAGAGAGTGAGGAGTGTGCAAGAACGCTGCAGGAAGAATGAGTGAGGAGTGTGTAACAGCGTTGCAGGAAGAGTGAATGCAGAGAGTGCAACAACGCTAGGAAGTGTGAGTGTGGTGTGCAACAACACTGCAGGAATGAGGAGAGTGAGGAGCGTGCAAGAACGCTGCAGGAAGAGTTATTGAGGAGTGTGCAACAACACTGCAGGAAGAGTGAATGCAGAGAGTGCAACAACGCTGCATGAAGAGTGAGTGTGGAGTGTGCAACAACACTGCAGGAAGAGATAGTGAGGAGTGTGCAACAACACTGCAGGAAGAGTAAGTGAGGAATGTGCAACAACGCTACAGGAAGAGTGAGTGAGGAGTGTGCAACAACGCTTCAGGAAGAGTGAGTGAGGAGTGTGCAGCAACACTGCAGGAAGAGTGAGTAAGGAGTGTGCAACAACGCTTCAGGAAGAGTGAGTGAGGAGTGTGCAACAACACTGCAGGAAGAGTGAGTGAGGAGTGTGCAACAACGCTGCAGGAAGAGTGAGTGAGGAGTGTGCAACAACACTGCAGGAAGAGTGAGTGAGGAGTGTGCAACAACGCTGCAGGAAGAGTGAGTGAGGTGTGTGCAACAGCAGTGCAGGAAGAGTGAGTGAGGAGTGTGCAACAACGTACAGGAAAGAGTGAGGAGGAGTGTGCAACAACACTGCAGGAAGAGTGAGTGAGGAGTGTGCAACAACACTGCAGGAAGAGTGAGTGCGGTGTGTGCAACAGCACTGTAGGAAGAGAGAGTGAGGAGTGTGTAACAATGCTACAGGAAGAGTGAGTGAGGTGTGTGCAACAACGCTGCAGGAAGTGTGAGGAGGAGTGTGCAACAACACTGCAGGAAGAGTGAGTGAGGAGTGTGCAACAAGGTGCAGGAAGAGTGAGTGAGGAGTGTGCAAAACGCCACAGGAAGAGTGAGTGAGGTGTGTGCAACAACGCTACAGGGAGAGTGAGTGCGGAGAGTGCAACAACACTGCAGGAAGAGTGAGTGAGGAGGGTGCAACAACGCTTCAGGAAGAGTGAGTGAGGAGTGTGCAACAACGCTACAGGAAGAGTGAGTGAGGAGTGTGCAACAACGCTGCAGGAAGAGTGAGTGAGGAGTGTGCAACAACACTGCAGGAAGAGTGAGTGAGGAGTGTGCAACCACGCTGCAGGAAGAGTGACTGAGCAAAGGGGCACCGCAATCGTTGGACAGCAGAGATGAAGGTGAAACGTGGAGACTGGGTGATTAAAGCTTAAGGAATACTCAGCTTATTTAGCTAGTCCAGCAGAAACACGTCACTGAGTGAACCCGAAGTTAGTATTTGGCTCCTCGTTAAATTTTCAGAATATAGTATTCACCTTCTGGTTCTGAGCCGAGCTCGGTATTCCGTGTGAACTGATAATGCTTCGGGTTCACACAGGCATTTTGCTGTGTTTCACTCTGATCTGCACGGAGGTGAGCGGAGAAGCTGAGGTGCAGCAGCTCCCTGGGTGGATGGTTGTTAGTGAAGCGGGTAATGTGTCCATGAACTGCACCAGCAGTATAGCATTTAACCTCGTACTCTGGTACAGACAGTACCCGAACCAGTCACCCCAGCATCTGGTGATGGCCACAAGAGGAACCGATCAACACGGGAGATTGCAGCTTCAATCGGTGGAGACAACAAGCTCAGTATCCTGACTGTGAGAGAGGCGCATGTTACAGACGCTGCCACCTATCTCTGCGCTGTGAGGCACAGTGTAACTAACAGAGGGAGACCCCATACAAAAACCTGCACCGTCTTACAAAGCCGCTTCGCTTCTGCAATATCGGCGTTTCATGAAGGGGTGTTGTATTCCATGGGAAGCGGGAATGACAACAACACGTATATAGAAGCGGAAGATTTAAAGAGGGTGAAATATGAAGAGAGTTGAACACATGTCGAAGAAAAGGGAAACGTCAACATGTAAATGAAAATGAAATGAAATGAAATGAAAATGAAATGAAAATCGCTTATTGTCACGAGTAGGCTTCAAATGAAGTTACTGTGAAAAGCCCCTAGTCGCCACATTCCGCCACAAATCGGAACGAGTGAAAAAAGAATACGTAAACAGCACAGAACATTCTGAAACAATGAAAGAAAAATGTAAAAAAGTGAAAAATAACGATCAGGTAAAATTAGAGTTAACGATCAGGTAAAATTATAAATGAAGTGACTCATAAATAATGTAAACGGCCTTTTTTAACATCATTCAATCTTCTTTGATAATTCGACAGTTTATGGTTTGAAAAACGGCTTTTGAAGAATTGCCATTGGATATTGCCCAAAAAGTAAATGTACACCATTTCATCCCTCCTGCCCATGTAAATTTCTCCCACTGGGAACCCCGCCAGAGGGCGAGCAGGTCCCAAAGTATTTCCTGTTATCAACTGCAAATTATCGTCAAAGTACATGCGGTAACGCTGCGAGCTGCCGTCCTGACGACAGCTTGTTCAAACTCTGATGCACATTTTCTGCCCTGTGATAGCGGAGATCTTTCCCAGTTTGTTATTGCTGCCTCAGCAGGAGTCCCGGGATCTGTATTTCTGTAACCTTTTTCTGAAATCCACAACGAACATTAAACTGAATTGTTTTTTTGTTTGTCAGGATGTGGTGAGTACTAGGGCTTCGAATGTTTACAATTTAGATAAATGACTTGGACGGTATAGTTGCTCAGTCTGCTGACCACAGAGAGAGATGTAGGAAAGTAAATGTTCAAGAGGTCCTGAGGGGTCTATAAAAGGGCATGGATAGGGTAAGTGAATAGACAAAGATCTGGCGAACAGAATATAATCTGGAAAATATTATTTTTTTAAGTTTGGGAAGTAGATACACAAAGAAGCTGATTATCTGAGGAATTGCAGTGGACTGAGATTCAGAGGGATCTGGGTGTCCAAGTGCGTGAATCACAAACGTCAGTTTCCAGGTGTAGCAAATAATGAGAATATTGTTGTTTATTGTGAGGTGAATTCATCACAAAAACATGGAGGTTATGCTTCAGTTATAGAGGGTATGAGTGGGATCACATCTGGGGTACTGTGCAGTAGGGCGCGATTTGTTGCAATTTGCTAATGGTCTCCTACTGTGACTGTCACTATGGAGGCTGGATTATTGTTTCTTTGCTGAGCACTAACTGGAACTCTGACTGTTGGGTTTTTGTACGGGACCCGCTATATCTGTAGCAATGTAGGGGCTGCAAGGCACAAAGATACAGTGCGCGATCAGACATCAGCGTGTTGCCTATAATTGTCTGTAAATGTTCTTCCCCAGAACATGAAGAATGTATTGTGGAGACTTCCCGGGACTCTGACTGTACCAGTACACATACTGGTTAGAAGTGATTGTCTTCAAGTTGCAGGTTAGTGTGACATTACTTTCCTCTTCAATCTTTATTTCAGCATTCGGCTGCTCCACTGTGGCTCCAATCTGACATAAAAATTAGATTAAGAGCAACAATCAATATTAGCCTCAAATTGATCAACTTAATCTTCACCATCACTATTGTTTTCACCAGCAATAACATCTGGGTTACAGCAGCCAGGAGGAGAATGGAGTTTTACAGGGAAGGAAATACTTACTGAGAAGTGAGATAATGATGAGCATCTGAGCGAGCCGGTTCCCCATCATCCTTCCTGAGTCTAGAACTCTGCAGTGAGAGGAATGCTCTGCCAGAGACAGAAATACAGATCCCCGTCACACTGCATTGCTCATCCAGCCAATGGCAGAGGCAGAAATGCAGACCCCCGTCACACTGCACTGCTGATCCAGCCAATGGCAGCGACAGCAACTTCTCCACTGACACAATTGGGTCAGAGCGAGAGCAGCAACCGCAAGCTGTGGGCGGGATACCGCAGACTCAGAGTGAGGCTTGTGCTGACTCTCAGCTGCACTCGGAGCGGAAATAGGAAGGGATGAATCTGCAGAAGACTGTGACCATCCTGCACCTGCTCACTGTTCAAGCCACTGAGAAGAAATCGAGCTGGAGGGACATGAAGCCCATTTAAACACGGCTTCTGACACTAGACACTGTCACTGGATCTGCAAATAGTCTGCCTGTCAATGTAGACCATCAAAAGAGCAGAAGGATAAACAAATCTGCCAATGTTTGTTCTCCGTGGGGCTGGGAGGAAATTAACCCGGCTGATGGAGGTAAACCACTATTAACTGTATGAGTGTGCGTAAATTCTCATCAATCTGTTAAACTGTACTGATGAGTATAATGTATTACTTACTGTTCAAGAGCACCGCCAGTATTATGAGAAACGTGTCTGATTGAATCGCTCAGTGAATGGGAATGAAATGTCAGATTTTTGGAAGGCGAGAGAACCCGGGTTCTGTTCAGCTCATTGTTCCGCCCACACACAGCAGGGGGCCAGGCCCATTGTGACATCACTGAGGATACCTCTGTTGTCGGTTTCATGTGACTTTCCAATCATCATGCTTGGGCTTTGCGCCCTCTGCTGGTGGATTCTGTTCAATCCGTTTCCGAATGGGGGTTACTGGATGGACTTAAGGTTTATAATATAATAATCTTTAATGTCACAAGTAGGCTTACATTAACGCTGTAATTATTGATTTGTATGTCAAAACATCAATGTCAGGAATGAGAATTGACTATTTAAATCTGGATTCTGCTCATTATTACTTTCCCTGACCCAGGTCCAAACCATTGCACTGGGAGTCCGTTCGCACCTATCCCAGAGCTGGAACAGGAATCCAGTGCGTTCTGGCTTTCCAGTCCCCTGAGCCATCCCCAGCCATTGTTCGCCGACAACATGAAAATGGGTGGTGTTCTAAATAGCGCGGAGGAAAGGTTTAGATTGCAGGATGATATAGACGGACGGGCTAGATGGGCAGAACAGTGGCAAATGAAATTTAACCCCTGAAAAGGGTGAGATGATGCATTTTGGGAGGACTAACAATGCAAGAAAATACACAATGAACGGCAGGACGCCAAGAAGTATAGAAGCAAGGGGGGAAGCTTGGGTTCATGTCCGTAGACCCCCGAAGACAACAGGACAATGACTTAAGGTGGTGAGGATGACATATGGGATGTTTGTCTATATTATCCGACGCATGGAATATAAGAGTAGGGAAGTTGTTATGGAGCTGTATAAAACACTGTTTAGCCACAAGCTGGAGTATTTTGTGCACATCTGGTCGTCACATTATGGGAAGGATGCGATTGCACCAGAGAGGTGCAGAGGAGATTAATGAGACAACGTATATTTAAAAATTCATTGGATATGCACTAAGTGCTTGGAGGTGATTTTGAGAGAAGCGAGAAGGTCATGTTATATGAATATATTTTTTTCCCTTTCGGTTAGTGTTATTTTAGCAGTGTCACGATAAAATAAATCAACCTATCGCGTGATTTAATGGGGAACAAAGTGTCGTTTGGGGCGCAATTGACAGGATGTTTCTCAATGGCCGCATTTGCGAGATCGCAGCCCGTATTTAAGGGCACTCGGTGTTGGAAAGTAGCCCCAAGAGCTTCTCACCATTACTGGCTGCCACGCCGTCAGATTCGCTGGATGCGCACCTCATCTAAGGAGGGGAGCCGGCTGCTCTTAAATGCTCCCTCACCATTCACTGCAGTCAACGCAGAAACATAGCAATATGTAGAGCTGCCCCTCCCTTTGGCGATGCCTACACCTGGCCAAGCTTCTCGGTGCTGTGGATGCATGAGATGGGACATCCTGTTCCGGGGGGGGGGGGGGGGCGGGGCGGGGGGGGGGGGGTCAGAGGGCCAGCAGCAGAGGCACCAATACCACCTAGGAGGCTGTGACAACGACTGTCAGTGTGACAGCATGGCAAGGGGGACCGTCGTCCAATGTAGGAAAAAGACCAATGACCTCCAGTGACCTGCAGGGGTAAGTTACCACCTCTCTCTTGGCATCAGGTCCGCCTGCCACCCCTGAAGTCCAATTCCCCAAACACATGGCTGGCTGGCACCTTGCACGCACTGGTCTTTGTGCTTGCTCCTCAGAGCTCACTGGCACCTAGCATCACAACCCCTTGATGTCCAGGTGAGGTGCCCACACATACCATCTGCTATAGAACTCCCCTCCCAGCCCCGAGGCATGGACTAGAAGAGTAGGGAGGTTATTATGGAGCTGTATAGAATGCTGGCTAGCCCGCAGCTGAAGTATTTTCTGCACATCTGGTCACATTATAGAAAGAATATGATTGCACCAGAGAAGGTGCAGAGGAGATTAATCAGGAAGTTTTCTGGGCAGGAGTGTTTCAGTTGTGAAAAGAGGCTGAATAGGCTGGGATTATTGCCCTTAAAGCAGAGAATGTTGCGGAGGATCTGATCGAGGTGTTCAAAATTCTGAGGAACATAGATAGGAAGAAATTTTCCCCCTCAGTAGAGCGGGCAAAAACCAGGCGGCATAGATTTAAGGTAAGGGGTAGGAATTTGGAAGGAATTTAAGCGTAGTGAGAACCTGGAACACACTAACTGTGTTCCAGAGGTGGGAACACTCACAACACTTAAGAAGCGTTGAGATGAGGACTTGAAACGCCATAACATACAAAGCTACGGACCAAGTGCGAGGAAATTGCTTTAGATTAGATGGATACTTGATGGCCGGGGCAAACACAATGGGCCAAAGGGCCTGTTCTTTGCTGTAAAACTCGACGACTAAGGGGCCTGAGGCAGGGAAACTGATGATGGCGCCACACGGCCGCCTCTCCTTAGGTCAAAGAACGTAAAGGAGAGACTGAACGGAGCTGCTGAAATGTCAGTGGATTGTTAATGAAGATCACACGGAGCTGTTTCCTCGAGCAGATCCTTAGATAATTCAACGATTGATGAGAAATAAAGACCAGGAAAATTCCGTCTATTACACTGCGATTTGTTAAACTATCGAGGGCGGATCTAAATAAAGGCAGAAGAATATTCAACAATAAAGTTAAGAAGTAACTACACAAATGTAACGGGAATAACTGGGGTATGTAGAAAATGCTGTTTCTGAAAGAAGAATAAGATAATGATTTCAAAGTGTATCGGG
The DNA here is from genome assembly GCF_902713615.1 of Scyliorhinus canicula. NCBI lineage: Eukaryota > Metazoa > Chordata > Chondrichthyes > Carcharhiniformes > Scyliorhinidae > Scyliorhinus > Scyliorhinus canicula. The sequence goes on from NW_024055457.1 coordinate 8,456, forward strand.
AAATATAGATCGTGTGGCCTCATCGCTGACTAGTAGTTTCTAGATTCTCGTCCATTCATCTCCCTCCCGATCTATTTCTTCTGAGTGCCTTGCACGATGAGCAGGTGCAGGATGGTCACGGAGTAGGGAACATTGAACCGTCGCTATTTCCGCTCCATCACTGCCGAGTGCAGCTGAGAGTCACCGCACACTTCACTCAATATTCAGACTGCGGTATCCCCGCCCACAGCTTCCGGTTGCTGCTCTCACTCTGACTCAATTGTGTTACTGGAGAGGTTGCTGCTGCTCGTTCATTCCTCTCATTGGTCGGATCAGCAGTGCAGTGTGACGGGGATCTGTATTTCTGTCTCTGACAGATGGTTTCTCTCATTGTAGAGTTACAAACTCAAAGTATCATGAGCGACGGTCTCGCTTCGCTCCTCATCATTATCTCACTTCTAAGTAAGTATTTCCATCCCAGTAGCACTCCATTGTCTTCCTGAGTGTGTAACCCAGATGTTATTGTTGGTAAAATGACAGAGATTCTTTTGCTGATTATTTTATTGCCTAATATGAGGCTGCCTCTGATTGTCATTATCGCTGTTGCTTCTGTTAGAATGGAGCCACCAAGACTCCGTGGACTAAAAGGAACCTGAAATAACGGCTGAAGAGGAAAGTGAAGTCACATTAACCTGCACCGTAGAAACAAGCGATGCTAACCCTTTTGTGTACTGGTACAGTCAGCAGCCCGGGAAAGCTCCAAGCTACATGCTTCGAATTATTGGGCTGAATGTGCAAAGGAACACCGAACTCACCGATCGGTTTTCTTCGACGTTTGATAAAAAGAACAAGACTACCGAGCTAACGATCAGTAATACAATGATCTCCGACAGCACCGTGTATTTCTGTGCCATGAAGCCCACACTGCTAGAGATATAGTGAATCCCGTACAAAAACCCCACACTGGCAGTTCCAACTATAGCTCAGCAGGAGCCCCCCACCCCCCCCCCCATATTGTTCAGTTTCCATAGTGAGCTTAGCAACAATTATAACAAACTCTCAGAAACATAAATAGTGAGACCCACCTGCACAGTTATACCAGTTTATGATTGCAACTCGCATTCATAAAATATATTGTATTGATGAATCGATCTGCGATACCTTAACTCCTGCTTCTTGTTCATATCCTGGTGTACAGACTCACTCACTCAGTAAACTATACAGACTCCCTCACTCAGTAAACTATACAGACTCCCTCACTCAGTAACCTATCAGGTCTCACTGAGTGACAATAAATGCAGCAACTTAAATCACTGTCGAGGGTTTTCACACAATAAAATCTCCCAAGGTGTGTCACAGGAACTATGAGCATATTCGGTCATGTGATCACAAGTTTGGTCAAAGAGTTTGGTTATAAGGAGAATTTCAAAGGAACAATGACTGTCCTTCCTATGAGGGACATAGATGGGAAGAAACTTTTCACCTTAGGTGATAACCAATGGGCACAGATTAAAGATAAGGAGTTGGAGATTTCGAGGGGATTTGAGGAAAAACGTTGTCATCCAGCCGGTGGTGGGAATCGGGAACTAACTGCCTTCACCTCCGACTTTAATCACTGCATCATCGCTGGCCGTGCCTTAAGCTGCCTCGACACAAAGCTCTGGAATTCCCTCCCTAGACGTTTTCACCTTTCCACTTAGAGTCAAAGAACAATATGGCTTTCCAGCTCAGAAAGAGGCCCTCCGGCCCAGTGTGCATGCGCTGGCCATCAAGCACCTTTCTATCCTAATTCAATTAACCAGCAGTTGGCCCATAGCCTTGTATGCTGTGGCGTTTGAAGTGTTTATTGAAATGCTTCTTAAATGTTATGAGCCTTCCCGCCTCTACCACCCCTTTATGCAGTGAGTTCCAGATTCCCATCACCCTCTGGGTAAAATTGTTTCCTCAAATCTCCTCTAAATCCTGCCCCTTAACTTAAATCTCTGCACCCTGGTTATTGACCCATCTACTAAGTTCCCTCCTATCTACCCTATCTATGCCCCTTATCATTTTCTTACATAAATATCAACATTAAGGAAGACGGTGTCTAAAAAGCTGCAATTTAGATTTCTGGGACACATTTGCGGCTCTGTATGTATTTCGGTAAATCCTTAATCAACTCAACATCCGAATTCTCAGCTTTGACAAAGAGTCACTCAGACTCGAAACGTTAGCTCCCTTAACCCTCCACAGATGCTGCCAGACCTGCTGGGATTGTCCAGGTTTTCAGATTCCAGCAATAATTTGCTTTTATTTACATTATCGATCGGCAAGTCGATTTGTATTCAAGCCTAAACCCGGCATCATCTGCTCCCCATGTCACAGACTGATAGTGCTAGCCGTGTTGTGAGGTGAATCTCTGCTATTGTACATTTCATGTGTTAAGTATCGCAGGAATTTTTTTTTGGTTCATCGCGAATCGCTCATGAGGGGGCAGTTAAGAGTCAACCCCATATCATTACTCTCGGTGTCTGCATTGCTAGTCCAGTGACAATACCACTTTGCCACCGCGTCCCCCTGATCCATTCTGCATTTCGTTAAATACCGGGTGCCGAGGAGTCGGTGTTCCTGGGCTCAGCTGAGTTAAGGCTAGCCGTACTTTCCGGCTAAACTAACTCCACATGTGAAATCTTCCCTGTGCAGCTTGGTGGATATTCCGTGATAAATGTTACTGTATATATCGCAGCATGATAAGCCTCAACATTCTCCAAACGGCTCCTTTGTTGATCGGCACAAGGGTGGAAGCATTAAACAAAGCCTGGTAAATACACCTAACAGCGTTCGAACAGCGGGGATCAAATGCTTCGCACAGAAGGAACCTCAGTGAAGCTGTATAGACTCGCTGCGGTTTTTGTACGGTGCTCGAGCTGCTCTCTAACGCTGTGCCTCACTGCACAGTAATAGACCGCCTCGTCCTCCAAACTGAGGCCGCTTATATTGAGGGAACCTTTCTGTTTAGACTTGTCAGCAACCGCCAAATATCGTCCTGAAACTGTTTCTTTCTTCAATGCTAGAGTGTTAGTGATGATCCATCTCGGTTGTTGTGCCGGTTTCTGCTGATACCATAGCATGAAGTCCATATTCTTGTCTGTATAGTCACAATTCAACAGCACCGAATCTCCTTCCGATGCGGTTATTATCACCGGTAACTGAGTTACTGGATCTGCGCACAGTCCGCCTGTGAAGGTAGAGGATTAAATATCAACTGATGCAAATTTGCCTGTATCTGAGAGAGTTTGTGAAACCTCCCAACTGCGCATCATATCGATATTTTCGAGCGCAATTATATTGCCATCGATCTGTATTAATATGCTAATCTGCCTCGATGTTTATTATCCAGGACTTAGCGTGCCACAGCGCCGCCAGTATTATCAGAAACATGTCAGACTGAATCTCTCTCAGAGATTGTGAAGCAGGGAGGGAGCCCCGGGTCTGCTCAACTCATTGAGGAAGCGGAGGCGTTACAGTGCAGGAAGGGGGGGGGGGGTGGTTTGTGACCTCACTGGCCCCCCAGCCAAACAGGTTTCAAAGAAAACATCACGTGGGTTTATGACGCCCGTGGTTGAATTCGGCGCCCTCTGCTGGCAAATTGTGTTAAATCGAATTTTCCTAGTGAGTGTGTTCAGGGTTTGCTGCAAAACATACCAATATTCGAATGTGACCCAAAAATCTAAATTGGACCTGTTTATATACTGTCTTTGTTACTGTTAATGTTTATGCCTGAAAACTATGCTAAATCTCCGGAAACCATCGCTGGAATCTTCTGTCTCAATCCTGGGTATGTCAAATATTCAAAGGACAAGACGACCGAGCTAACGATCAGGAGCACAATGATTTCTGACAGCGTCGTGTACGTATGTGGGCGGCACGGTAGCATAGTGATTAGCACAATGGATTCACAGCTTCAGGGTCCCAGGTTCTATTCCCGGCTGCGTCACTGTCTGTGCGGGGTCTGCACGTTCTCCCCCTGTCTGCGTCGGTTTCTTCTGGGTGCTCTGGTTTCCCCCAGAATTCAAAGATGTGCAGGTTAGGTGCATTTGCCATGCTAAATGCCCACAAAGGTTGTGTTAGGTTGCTGCGATGAAGTGGAGGCGTGGGCTTGGGTGGAATGCTTTTTCCGGGGGCCATTGCGAACTCGATGGGCCGGGTGGCCTGCTTCAGCACTGTAGATCCTATGATTGTACGAAATAGGGGCAGGGAGGGTCAGTTGTATCAGATCCCTTCTCGTTGGAGGGAAGTGTCTTCCCTCTATATTGTTCTCAGTGACTTGAGCAGAGCAGGTGCAGGATGGTCAACTGTCGCTGTTTCCCTCCCTCACTTGCGACAGCAGCCGATAACCGCCGCACATTTTGTATCAGCTTTGAATCTGCGGTGTCCCCAGTCACAGTTTCCGTTTGTTTCTCTGGCTCGAACACCATTATGATATTCTAGACATTGCTGTCGCTGCTCGATTCCTGTCATTGGTTTGAGCAGCCGTGCAGTGGCTCCTGAATCTGTATTTCTGCTCGGACAGGTAATTTCCTCACAGCATCTAATTCAGGAATTATCGCGGGAATCGCCTCTCCGATCTCCTCAACATCATCTCACTTCTCGGTATTTCACTCATTGCAAACTCTCCATTCTCCCCTCACTGTGTAACCTGATATTACTGTTAATTAAATAATAATAATAATAATAATAATGGGGGTGGCTGTTATGTTGGTCAATATGAGGTTGATGCTGAATTTTATATTTTCTTTTGGTTTCTGTCAGACTGGAGCCACCAGGACCCAGGAGAACAGCGGCGAGGCTGAAATAAGGGTCGAAGAGGACAGTGACGTCACACAACAGTTCAGTCAAAACAATAGATCCTGACCGATACAGTCAGCATCCGGGCACCCTGCACCGTTCATGTTTCATCTGATGGGACGGAATCCGTGCAGCAGAAAGGTATAGATGATCTTACTATGCCTCGCATACAGGTAAATACATAAGTACATCTTGTTATCGACCGAAGTACAGCACAGCTGTCTGACCGCATGAAGAGGAAGGATCTACAATGGTGTAGACGACTCAATGTAGCAGCAGGATCGGGGTACTGACGATCAGAACAGACTCTGTTCATTTCAGCAGAGACGGCCAATCCTTTGACTACCACTCGGGTGAAAGGCAGCGTCAGTAATATTGGACCCCCACCCCGTGACAGTGCAGCAAAAGTCTGTACGGACGATACCAATACAAGGCTGTGGCGGTCCCGGGACTTCATGACTTGTAGTTTTTAGCGCTCACCGTGAGCCGCGCCTCACTGAAGCAAGTCCCGTATCTGAGTGACTCTCTAGCAGCAGGCAATGGATGTGTTTTCGATCGAAGAATCGATTTTCTAATGAAGCCCAAAGCAGACACCATGGTCCTACATGATAATAATACTCGTGTTGCTCTGTGATGTCCTGTTGAATTTCTTATTCTGAATTTCCTGTGTTAAATACAACAGCAGAGTTTGACACAGTCTCTGTTTTATTCCAGGGGCAGGCTCAGTGGGATTGGGCTCATCTGAGTTAACGGTTCTGGAAGAGCAAAGTATAATTTCCGGCTGTATTATTTCGACATCTGAGAGCTGTTATTACCGCTGCTGGTACCCGGGTATTCCACGTTTCAATTTACCATGTACATTGCGGCATGGAAATGAGTCGCGTGATTTCCAAATTGCTCATCTGTTCACCCGCAGAAGAGCGGAGACACAAATATAACTGTCTGATAAATAGAACTGACTGTGTTCGTGAATCCGGGATTAAACAATTCCCGCAGACAGGAGCAGGAAAGCAGATTCAGTGGAGCTGTGAATACTCGCTGAGGTTTTTGTACGGGGCACCAGCTGCTCTCTAACGCTGTGCCTCGCTGCACAGTAATAGACCGCCCCGTCACCCACACTGAGGCCGCTTATATTGAGGTAACCGTTCTGTTTAGACTTGTCAGCAGCCGCCAGATATCGTCCTGAAGCTTCATCTTCCTTCAGAGCAAATGCATTGGTAATAATCCAGATTGGTGGCTGTGCCGCTTTCTGCTGATACCATTGCATGTACAGCATATTCGAGTCTGCATATTCACAATCCAGCCGCACCGAACCCCCTTCTGACACGGTGTTTGTCACCGGTGATTGAGTTACTGGATCTGCGCTTAGCCCGCCTGTAAAGGGAGAGAAATGAAATATCAATAGTTTAAACATAATTCACCTAAATTAGCGGCTGGTTTAGCACAGGGCTAAATCGCTGGCTTTGAAAGCAGACCAAGACAGGCCAGCAGCACGGTTCAATTCCCGTACCAGCCTCCCTGAACAGGCGCTGGAATGTGGCGTCTAGGGGCTTCTCACAGTAACTTTATTTGAAGCCTACTTGCGACAATAAGCGATTTTCATTTATTTTCCTATATCTGTGAGTTTGCGGAAAATAAACTCCCTCATCATGTGGATATTTCTGATCGTTAATTCTATTCAATGTTATTGCAATCTATCACCCTCTAATCTGGCTTGATGAATATTATCCATTACTTACCGTCCAACAACGCCGCCAGTATTAACAGAAACATGTCTGACTGAGTGAATGGGAATGGAATGAGCCAGAGACTGAGAGGAGAGAGGGAACCCGGGCTCTGTTTAGCTCAATGTTCCACCCACACACTGCAGGGGACCAGGCCCATTGTGACATCACTCAGACCACGACGTCTATTGGTTTTGACGATGCCATCACGGAACTTCATCATCCCCATGTTTGAAGGTGGCGCCCTCTGGTGCTGGAGTAGTTTTGTTCCTGTTTGAATGCAGCCACTGAATAGATTGAGGGTGTATTGAAATACACAAGAAGACACTAATGTTTCCCAGAATTTTAAACTGGATCTAGTAGGGCATAGTTTTTACTACTGTTGATGTTTGTGTCAGAAAGGGTCACTAAATTGATGAAATCTTTGCTGCCCGTTTCTTTCCAAACCCTGTGCACGACAAATGAGAAGTAGTGATAGGACGTTGGAGAAAGTGTGGATGTTATATATTTAAAGATTAACAGGGACAGGCCCGTTTATGCCAAGACCAGAGAACTTTGGGTTCATTTGCTTGTAACAATAGAGGTAGATGGAAGATTCAAATCGTTTTGCTGTAATTGTTCCCATTAGTTGGTTTTGACAATGCCGTAACGGAACTTCATCATCCCCATGTTTGAAGGTGGCGCCCCCTGCTGCCGGAGTAGTTTCATTCCTGTTGGAATGCAGCCACTGAATGCATCCAGGGCGTATTGAAATACAGAGGAAGACGCGAATGTTTCCCAGAAATCTAAACTGGATCTGCTACGAAACAGTTTTTATTACTGTTGATGTTTATGTCAGAAAGGGCTATTAATCGATTAAATATGTGTTGGCCGTTACTTTACAAATCCTGCACAACAAATGAGAAGTAGTGTTAGGACGTTGGAGAAAGTGCGGATGTTATACATTTAAATGTTGCTAGGGACGAGGGCCGTTTATGCAAAAGACCCAGAGAACTTTCGCTTCATTTGCCTGTCACAAAGGAAGTAGAAGGAAGACTCATTAGTTTTGCTGAAAAGATATGCCTTTCCAATAGCGTAGAGCGTCTGTAATTCTTCCCATTAGCAGCAGTTCCAATAACAAATCATCCCGATTTGATAGAAAAATATGATAGAGAATGATGTATTTATTCATAATATTCCGATTTGCTAACATCTACAACACAACGAGAAAATTATGAAAGAAGATTCCGTAACAACTGCCAAAAGGTGACTGTCATAATCTGAAAAGGGAAAGCAATATGGAAAATGTGAGGTGGGCAAGACGATTGGGACAGCATTTTCCAATTGGCACGTGCACGGTAAGCCGAATGCTCATTACGTTCCCTAATTTTCTATACTTTTGGGCGATTCATGCCAGTCCCCCACTAATTGTTCTCACTCACTTGAGCAGTGAGCAGGTGCAGGAAGGTCACAGGATTGAACCGTCGCTATTTCCGCTCCGGCAATCCCGCCTGCAGCTGATACCCGCCGCACAGCCTGACTTGTTTAGAATCTGCGGTGTCCCGGGGAGCAGCTTCCGTTTGCTGTTCCCATTTTCATTCTGAAACGATTGTGCTGTTGGGGACATTGCTGCATATGCCCCATTCGTGGCATCGGATAGGCCAGCAATGCTGATCGATCTGGGAGTTTGTATTTCTGCTCCAGCTGATCAGTTCCTCCACTGAAGAGGGACTAATTCAGGATCCTCCTGGTTCCACTCCTCAACATGATCTGACTTCTCAGAAAATAATTCCCTCACTTTAAAACTCCATTCTTCTCTGACTGATCTCCCCCCCCCCCCCCCCCAAATATCACTGATTCTACTTGTTTGTCCAACAATCCCATTTTCCTCAAACCTGTGGGGCACTCCGTATTTCATTTCTACTTTTGTAATTTACCACAATTTCCTCTTCAGTTACCTCACTGCCTGCCTATTACCCCTCCTATTTAGACCGTAGACAGTTAGTATGGCCAGTGAGAAGCTCTTCTCCTCAGAAACTCCGGAATTAGCAACACAACAACATCGGCTTTTCTCATCACTCCTTCCGCGCGATAGACTAACCCCCAAAGGGGAATGTATATGCCCTGGTCTGAAAAACACGATGACATTGATACTCCGCCTAAGAACCCTGAGATATTTGTTTTTAAGTATCTTTTGGTCCTCTCTATATTATATGAAACTAACCATATAAGAAATAACATCGAGCGCAGATTAGTTGACCCTTCGAACATTCAGTATGTTCACAGTTGATCAGATTGCGGCAGTATGTCCAATTTCCTGTCTGCCCTTCAGAAACGGGAACTCGCTTGAAAATCAGAAGCTTGCAACCGCATTTTTTTTCAATGAGGAACAGTTGAAAATATCCACCTTGAAAAAGTGTTTATGACGGGAAGTGAGAAAGCACAGTCCCTGAATTCAGTTTCTCGCATCATCCTCAGGACTTTTTCGCCTGGTTTGGAACCATTTGCCAATGTCTCTGACATGCTGCTGGATCCAATTAACGAATTATCTGCATTCAGTCATGCCTTATTAGTAACTGAGTAATTTGTTATGAAATGTATATCGAGAGCTATCACTCGATTACAATAATGGTCTGTCTACCAATGTTTGCTTTGTGTGTGTGTGTGCGTGTGTGAATGTGTGTGTGTGTGTGTGTGTGTGTGCATGTGTGCATGTGTGTTTCTGTTTGTGTGAGTGATTGTATGTGCCTGTTTAATTATGTGTGTGCTTGTGTGTGTGTGCTGTGTATGCGTGCGTGCATGTGTTCTTTATTGCTTTCCTTTTAGGCGTATGCGTCTGGAAGTGTTTATTTGTCCATCTCCACGTCTGATTCCCGGCGTCTGCTGTTATGCTTATTTTACCAAACCTTGATGCAAGACAGTGCTACTAAATAATTTGGTAAAGATTTTTCACAGCAGACATTTTCAATCTATGTAAATTCCTTCAACTAATCAAGCCACTGTGAGCACATTTTTAAATTCTGATCGTGCACATAATGTTTCTCACGTTATTAAGTTTGGAATTATTAATGGGTCATATCAAAACCTGGAATTGCTTCACTTTCAATCTCGTCAAATATTGCAAGAGAGGAGATGAGCGAGGGGAAAACAGTGAGCAAGGTAGAAAGTGAGACGGGCAAAAACTGGATGGTGCAGGGAGAGAGAGAGAAGCACATGGAAGGGGGGCAGTGAGAGAGAGAGAAATATTTAAAGCAAAACTCGAAGCAGAAGGTCAAGAAAGAGAAAGACACCGAAATAGGTTTAGCCACACTGGGGAACGGTTACATATGGTTAACTAGAAGTGTGAGCCTCTGCTTGAGTGTTTGTATGAAAGCGTTTGCGTGTGCTTCTGGTGTGTGTGTAAGTGAACCGATAGGACAACCTCAAGTGGATCAGCACGGGAAGAGCTTTGAGTGTTCATGCAGTAATAGGCCAGCAGCATCACTGATTAGTTCCTTGGCAGTATTTGGTTTGAGAGGCTGACAGCGCTGCTCATATTACGGGTGAATCTGCCCGAGATTCTGTAGATTCTGTAGAACCCCCAAACCGACAGGAGTACTGAGCTACTGTCCAAGGTAGACGTACAGACAGAACGCAGTAATACATAATAGACGGCACAGGCAGTCAACTGCCGCCCCTTGAAGCTTAAACTGGCGAATTGAGTAGAGGACTCGAATTCTACCGATAAATATGGTTTGGCAAAACTTTCATTTACACACCCAGAATTTCCGGAGTGCAACTTCGCGCGCTGTGTATCTGGTGCTCTTGAGCCAGAATAAATAATGAAGCTGATGTTGCATATACCTTTTTCAGTTTTCCCTTCTACAACTGTCTTTAGATCTAAGGACAGCTACTGACAAACAGAGCCTCCATGACCTGGATCTAAAAGCATATTCAAACAAGGAATTATCAGAGCGGCGGGTGTTTAATATTCTGATTCATACCCTATTTTGGAAATTAGAGAAAATGCGGAAGGTGTTTAATCCACAATTACCTGTCAGAAATATTCCCACAATATCCTGATGCTAAATCACATTCTGCTCGCTATCCGCTCTGTCAAAGGAGGGTTGAGTATTTGAAGACACCGATCCTGATCTTCCATCAATAATCTGCTGATAGGTTTTAAATATCTACCACCTCACTGCTATCTTCTCGCAGTGCGGTTGTGAAACGGATGAATAGTGAAGTGACTGCGAGTGAACAGAAACATATCGGGCTCGGGCTCGGCTACAGTGCCGTGTCCTTTTCGGGAGCTGGTTCTGTTGGAGGAAATGGGTGAGAAGAAAATCTTCCTTTCGACACTTTAAGACAGAAATTCTGGGCTATGATTGCTGGTGGAATATGTTATAGATATAAAAAGACACTCCAAAAGGCCATGAATATCGAGGGAAATTGATGCATGGGGTGTGTTTTTACACTCGATGTTCCTAATTTGAAAATGTCAATCTTTTAATTAAAACAATCCGGACAACTAAAACACGCTGTTCATATAGAGTTTGTGCACGATCGTGATCAAAAAGATCGGTATACTAACGGGGAGACGGGGAAAAAGCTGCACAATAAGTCAGACAGACACAGAAATAACATCAAAAGAAAAAAAACGAGGTGACACCAGAAATTTATTTGTGACTCTCATTTTTATTACAGCTGTGAGCTGAAAGCAACTACTTTAATTCCCTAATTGGCCCTTGCCTGGATTTGTTGGGTCTTGCACGGAAATTATGAAAAGTCTCGTTGGCTTTCACTGTGGAGGTTGAATGTTTATCGGTGAGAGAACGCCCTCTGGTGGGCACCAACTGGAACTCTCAGTGTGGGGTTATTGTACGGCATCTGCTGTATCTCTGTGCAGTGTGGGCTCCATGGCACAGAAATACACGGCGCAGTCGGAGAGAAGCGCCCCGGCGATAGTTAAAGGAACAGTTGTGTTTTCTTTATGCAAAACCGCCAAGAACCTGGCTGGTAAATTTGGAGAATTCTTTACGTCCCTAGAGCTATATATTGTCATTAAATATTTTGGAGCTTTCCCGGGATACTGGATGTACCAGAACAGATTTCGAAGAGCAGCTGTCGAGTATCTACAATCCAGTGTTACGTTCTGTCCTTCCGGAACCTTTAATTCAGATCGATCCTGGAACACTGCTTCTTCGCCATTTGTTCCTGTAACAAGACAAACAATGTTTGAAACGTCTGGGAGTGAACATAACATATGGAACATGTGCGTGTGTGATATTGAATATTCTAGTAAATATTGACTCACTGGGCAGGATAATGAGAATCATTATGAAGCAATGTGAGGAGAACATGGTGCCTGGTTTAAAGTTGGAAAGGAATAAAATCATGTTTGAAATACGTTGTAGTTCTAGCCTGATGTTAAAGAGCAATCTCCAATCAGCTGCAGATTTCACGCAATGTGATCCTGAGGGGCGTTTCCCAAGGTCAGGATTGGCTAGTCCCTCAGTGCCCGTGAGAGTCGGGCACCAATCGTTCTTGCTCCTGGGCGAATGAACTCCTTTACCATTTTCGCTGCCTTGGTGTCTCTCAGCTTTCTCTTCGTGTCTGTCTCTCTCTGCTGTTCGGCTTCTCTGTCGGTATCTCGCCTCTCTCTCTCACACACACAAAGACACTTTCACTGTCTCGTTTTCGTTCTTTCACAGGGCATTCAATTTCGGAGGGTAGAAAATCAAATTCATCTCAAATTCCCGTTTCAACGAATTCACCAACCAAGGTACAGTGAAGAAACCCGGTGCCGTGATATGGAGACAATAAGGTCGGAGAAACGAAGAGAGACAAACAAACAGATAACAACAGAAACAGAGAATCAAAGGAACATAGTGAGAAAAAAGCATAAAGTAGACGCAGGAATTTAAAATGGGAAGAAAAATAAGATATAAATAATAATATATTAAAATATTAAGTAATTGAGAAAACGATATAATCAATTGAATATAACACAATACGTGTCAAAATATGTTACTTCACTGCGATTTAAACATAATTTAACATTAGTTCCTGGGTATATTCAGCTGCATTAAAGTACATTATAATAGAATAAAACGGAACCCGTAACCGCTCCCGCCTGCAGTAAACAGACAAATACGATGCTGGAGCTCTTCGATGGGAGGAACTTTACAATACATAAGATGATAACTACAGTTATACCCCCCCCCCCCCTCCTCCCCCCACACTCTTCCCGGCAGCCAGTTCAGTTTATTTCGTGACAGAGACTGAAATAAATAGAACATCTTCATCTGCATCCAAACTGTTAATTCTTCCAGAGAACAGCTTTCAGGACAAATACTGATTAAACAGTCGCTGAGGTCAATTCGAGATCACACTTTGTTGATTTTTACCGTTCTGTTAGTGATCAACGAAATGTACGATTAGATTTTCAGCCTCTGCAATAGACACAGACTTGTGATTGCAGAAATAATATCAGGCCAATCAGACGCAGCTCTCGAGGCGATGTTCCTGTCATATGTTCCGCAGGAAGTGGCTTCAGTCAAGCTTCAGCCAATAGTCTCAGTTTTTGTTTAATTTTGCACAGGTTTCTGAGATGAATAAAAAATCTCTGGAAAATGCTGAAGCAACAATGTCGCTCTCCGTTCTCACAATGGTCTGGGTTATATTAATTATCTGTAAGATGTTTAATTTTTTTACGAGTTTCTCTTTGGTGTAATAAATTTGACAAATGGAAACTTGAGGAGCAAAAATCTATACTGACTCTGGGTTCTGATCGATTGCGAGCATTTCTGGTCATTTCCTCATCGGTGGAACATGGGGACACAAAACACAATAGAAAAAACACACGACAATGATGAATCTGTAACTGAGAGATTCCACAAGGTAAGACTCAGAAGTAAACAAATAGGCTGCTCTCAACTGAGGAAGAATTTCAATGAGAGGTACTTGGACAGGTCGCTAATACTTATGGATGATTCTAAAACTAACATTCATAAATATAAGAGATCCAACATGATCCAATCTGGAAATCAAGAGAAACATATTTATCAGGAGAGCGGTTAGAAAGTAGAACTCACAAGGAGCAGTTGAGATTGGTGAAGATGCAATAAGGGGCGATAGGGAAGCAGGCGAGGGAGAAAGGGCCGGAAAGTTTTCCTGATGCACCGAGATGGAGTGGAAGGAACATTGACCAGTTCAGCTGAATGGGTTCTTTATGCTGGAAACTCTTCTAATTTTAGATAACACGGACTGACTTTGCACCCTCAGTACAGTTCAGTTGAAGTTTTAATCGACGATTTCCGCTTTCATTACGTGCTCCAGGTCTGAGCAATAGAGATTCTGTGACTCAGCGGGAATCCTCACTCACACAGACAGAGGGAAAAGATGTCACTTCAACCTGCACCTGTACCGACTATGCTTGTTATTTATTCTGGGACCGTCAATACCCAGACAGACTGCCCGAGTTTGCGGTCCGCAGGCACACAGTAAGAAGTCTTACATCACCAGGTTAACGTCCAACAGGTTTGTTTTGAATCACTAGCTTCCGGAGCACTGCTCCTTCCTCAGGTGAATGAAGAGGTGGGTCCCAGAAACATATATATCGACAAAGTCAATGATGCAAGATGATACTTTGAATGCCAGTCTTTGCGGGTAATTAAGTCTTTACAGGTCCGGAGGGAGCAACTGGCGAGAGGGATAATCACAGGTGAAAGAGATGTGAATTGTCTCAGGCCAGGACAGTTGGGAGGGTTTCGCAAACGCAGGCCAGATCGTGGGGTGAGTGCAATGCGACAGGAATCCAAGGCGCATGGGCGGCGGTGCTGAGTTAGCTCATCTTTAGCTCAGCGTTTATTTCGTAATATCTTCAATTACAAAGTGGCATAAATTCTCCAAGCATATCTTTACATTATGCTCAAAATGGATTCGATGTAAAATGAACAAAGGAAACCTTTCCCAAAGGGCAGCACGGTAACACAAGTGGTTAGCACTGTGGCTTCACAGATCCAGGGTCCCAGGTTAGATTCCCCGCTGGGTCACTGCCTGTGCGGAGTCTGCACTTTCTCCCCGTGTCAGCGTGGCCTTCTTCCAGATGCTCCGGTTTCCTCCCACAGTCCAAAGACGTGCAGGCAGGTTAGGTGGATTGGCCATGCTAGATTACCCTTAGTGCCCAAAAGATGAGGAGGGGTTATTGGGTTACGGGGATATGGTATAGGTGAGGGCAGACGCGATGGGCTGAATGGCCTCCTTCTGCACTGCACGTTCAAAGTTGTACCTGTTCCTCTAGACTTGTTAACCTTTTGGGTTTATTTGAAGACAGAGGAATCTGCTGCTAATTTTGGAAAGTCCAGGTCCCAACCGCCCTCCCCCCCCCCCCCCCCCCCCCCCCCCCCCCCGCCCCTCCTCCCACACACACTCTTCCATTATTCACTATTCCCTCTGTTAAACACGGAGGTGTTTGTGTCCGAGGCTCTCTCTGGTTGCTGTCACTGTGTGTTTACGTCCGCAGTAATACACCGCGCGGTCAGACAGCCGCAGCTCCCGGATGGTGAATTTCCCCACACATTTCGAAATATCCAGAGATGCAGAAAATCGATACCCCACACCCACTGCTCTGGAAACTTCTCCGGAATTAGGAATGTGCATCAAGAAGATGGGGGCTTTCTCCCAGTGCCAGGCGGTACAGCTGTAAGGAATATGAAGTAGCAATGGTCGGATAGCTGTAATTAATCGTCACCGAATCTCCGTCAAACAGTGTCAGTGTAATCGGTTCCTGTGAGACTGAATCTGCACCACTAACACCTGCAGAAATTTAGAAACAAAGAGATTTTAAAAACTCAATCTGTTATATTAATGTTATCGAGGTACCGGCATATTTTGTA
The DNA here is from genome assembly GCF_902713615.1 of Scyliorhinus canicula. Taxonomy (NCBI): domain Eukaryota; kingdom Metazoa; phylum Chordata; class Chondrichthyes; order Carcharhiniformes; family Scyliorhinidae; genus Scyliorhinus; species Scyliorhinus canicula. The sequence goes on from NW_024055457.1 coordinate 23,844, forward strand.
AATATAGTGAATAAACAGTTAAAGGGAGGATTACTATGTCAGTATAACGTGAAAGTTGTGTAACTTGGGCTATTACCGGCTAAGAGAGCAGCAATTGAGAGGAATGAGTCAAAAGTAACGGCCAACATGTCCACAGAACAGATGGTGGATTTGAACAGAGTGAGTTAACCCTGAATTATTTTAGGTCAGACGCTCCGGTCTCTTTGCCGATTGGTTCATTCCTGACAGTCAACAGGTGACACCCAATCAGCTCACGGTTCTTTTGTCCTGCAAGGAATAGAATCACAGAATCCCGACAGTACAGAAGGAGGCCATTCGGCCCATACAGTCTGCTCCGTCCCTCCGAAAGACCATCCTATCTGGGGCCAATTTCCCGGAAACTCCACCCGAAGGGGCATGGTCCCTTAGCATGGTCAATCCAGCTAACCTGCACACGTTTGCACTGCTGAGGAAAGCAGAGCACCCAAGGGAAACACACACAAACACGGGGAGAATGTACAAACTCCACACGGACAGATACCCGAGATCGGAATCGAACCCGAGTCTCTAGCGATGTGAGGCAGCAGTGCTAACCACTATGACTCGTTGCCACCCAATCAGATTAGCGTCCATTTGTTTCCCACCAATCCACGACGTCAGAGCAATGAATATCGAACCACTTGAAACTGTTCCCACAACAGTTAATTCGACAGAAGAACAGAAGATGATAAGAAATAGGATGTAACGTGGGCCACTTGGCCTTTCTAACCTGCTCCGCCATTCAATAAGATCCTGATTGTTTGACCTGACATTCAACTTCCTGAGCTATCCACAAATTCCTTACTACCTTAATATTCTCAAATCCATCAACACCTGTTTTTAAGGAACTCAGCAACTGAACAACAACGACTGTCTCGGTGAATAAGAATAAGGCGGGCATTGAATACAATGTTGTTTCATTATCAGGGTGGGGGTGATTCACCCAGACAGCGCCAATGTTCACAGGCAACTCATTGAAAGCTCACTGCAGTTTTGATGCTGAAAGTTACGGAGATTCCATATTTTGAAGGAATCCCATCGAACTCTTCTCCCTCCATCAGAATGCTTCATTGGAAAGGAGGCACTGCAGAGCAATGTGGCCAATGCGTCTTTTGGTGTTTTTGTTTTTCGGAATCTTATGACATTTGTTTTGCTTGTTTTAGTCATCTCTATACCTTTGTCTGTTTGTCCATTCCACTGTCGATACATCTGATTTACACTTACCAATCTGCTGTTGTATTCGCTTTATCGATTCTTTTCATCGATCCTAATCTATCTACATCTCTAGCTGTCTTAATCGTCCTGTAAACCTTTCAAAAATAGCTCCGATTCTTGTCAACTTGTGTCTGCTTTCAATGAGTTGCCTGTGAACATTGGCGCTGTCTAGGTGAATCACCCCTTGCCTAATAATATTTACGAGAATGGATCCAGAGCAAAGCAACGAGCAACTTTATTCACGAAGAGAGATTTGACAAGTTGCGACTGCTGCCCTTGATGAGCAGGTTAAAAAGTGATCCGAGAGAGGTATTGCAAATCATGCCGGTTCTGGACAGAGTAGATATGGAGAAACAGTTTCCATATGTGGGAGGGTCGAGTACCAGAGGGCACAGTTTGAAGGTAATTGGGATAGGAATCATGGAGCCATGAGGAGAAACATTTTCACCCAATCAGTGGTTAGGATGTGGGCTGGACTATTTGATTGCGTGTGTGTGTGTGGAAGGGGGGGGGGGGGGGGGGATCAACTGATGCTTTCAAAGGGTAATTGGATTGTTACCTCAAATAGAAAATTAATTCCAATTTTCAGAGAAGTGAGCGGTGTTAGATAAATCGCCCCTTTGTTCGGCCAGCACATGCATGCCTAGTGGAAAGGCCTTCTTCTGCATTGAAAACACCCTCTGACTATGTTTAAAGGGGCGAGAGTGGGTTAGCTCTAATGTCACTGAGATAGTAATTGAAATGTCCAGCCTAATTCTCTGACACCATGTGTCCAAATCCTACAATAGATGAAAGATGAATTTTAAAATATAAATGAATGGCACAGTAAGCTAATCAGTTCATAGGGTTTGAGATGGTCAACAAATGTTGGTCTAGCCAGTGAGGCCCACACCCCATGACATTTTTTTAAAAATCAGAAATTGCAATACTAAAGTCTGGCCAGTTGGTGGCAGTGACACCGTGGTTGCTGACATTACATGAAGCAGAAATTGTCTCAATTATAAGGACAATGGACTCTGTCTGTGTTCAAATTAAACGAGACACGTATTAGGCTAGCTCAGTTGGTTAGACAGCTGGTTTGTGATGCAGAACCTAGCCAACAGCACGGATTGAATTCCCGTACTGGCTAAGGTTATTCCTGAAGGACTTGCCTTCTCAACCTTGCCCCTGGCCTCAGGTTTAATTCCCACCAGCTAGCTCTCGCCCTCAAAGAGGAAAGCAACCTATGGTCCTCTGGGACTGTGGCGACCTTACCTATTAGGCTGATTTTATGACTGCAGAGCCCAGTTATGACCATACTGGCTGAATCCCAGCTGTTAATATGTTGAACCAACGCCCTCCTTATATTACGCTCAGCATTCAGGAAGTTACAATAGCACTGAATCATACCTCGGCTAATATGATAATGGCCCATGCCCAATTGTTACTTCACGAGACCCAGCATCCACTGATACTAAACCTAAACATGTACCTATTTGTATTACATGAGGCTCTGTCTCAATTATTACTTTAAAATAACCTGCCACATTCCTCAGCATAGTGGTCTGGGCCAAACCATCTTTAGCTGCTTTATCAATTATCTTATTTTACTCATAAAGTCAGAAATTAGGATCTTCTCTGTTGATTGCACAATATTAAACCACCATTCTCGACCCCTCACATACTGAAGTAGCCTATTAACAGTGCAACAAGATCGGGACTACATTCAGGTTTGACTGATATGTGACAAGTACAGGCAATGACCAAGAGAGGATCAACCATCGCCACTTGACATTGAATGGAATTACCATAGTGGAATCAACCAGCATCAATATCCTGGGAGTGGCCATTGACCAGAAACTGAAATCGAATAGCCCAATAAATACGGTTTCTGCCAGAACAAGTCAAGTCTAGGAACAGAGGACAAAACAGCCTCTTCCATTGCTGTCACTTCCACAAACATCAAATCCTTCAACCACCGACGAACGGTGTCAGATTATGTAACATATACAAGATGTACTATAGAAACTCACCACGACTACTGAGGCAGCGTCTTCCAACCTACTAACACTTCCATCTTGAAGGACAACACCAGAAAACACATGTATTTGTGTGATCAAAATCGTAGAAATATTTTGAACATTAATGAGTGGAATAGGTCAAAGATAATGCAGGCATCAGGATCAAATTCCGAAGTGACAGGAATACAGATTCCAGAAATAATAATGGAGAATTAGAGCATTAAAACTTGAATGGCGGTGGGCTATTTGTACATACATTACGGAAGCAGCGTTTTTGCCCACTCTTATTTTAGGAGACGCAATTAAAATTGTTAAGACATTGCTGACTATGAACGTACACAATACAGGGTCTGGTGCAATTTTAATAGTTACAAACTGCAGTGCATGACTGAACACATCTCTGGATCGAGTCTGATGCTGACACAATGAGTATCTGGTGCAGCACATCAAAGTTGGCTCTTAAATAACCGTGTTTGTGTGAGAGACAGAGAACATTGACACAACAGCAAATGGTTTTCTTAACGTTGCATCAGAGTCAGGCACCATTGCAATGTGATTGGATGAAGTTAGTGTCAGGCAGATAAAACCCGAAATTGCTGGAATTTCCCTGCATGTCAGGCAGAATCTGAGGAGGGAAACAGAGTTCACGTTTCATGTCACTGACAGAACATCAGCACCAGGTTCATCCACTAACTGTATTTCTCTCTGAAAATGTGACCCGCCAGAGTAGCACATTTGGCCGCACTTCTGTTTCTGGCCTAAATAAAAGCAAATTACTGCGGATGCTGGAATCTGAAACGAAAGGGAAAATGCTGGAAAATCTCAGCACGTCTGGCAGCATCCGTAGGGAGAGAAAAGAGCTAACGTTTCGAGTCCAATGACTCTTTGTCAAAGGTCAGACTGGGGTCTGTTTCTGACCTGTTTGACCTGGGTTCAAATTCCACTCCAGGATTGTTGACCATGGAAGGAGTGTTGGTGCCACTGAAGCAGGTTATTAATCAGCCTCCAAAATCCTTAACACTCTCCACACCTTCCTGCAAGAGGGATATAATGTGAATGTACGAAAACCAATCGGATTGTCCATCCGCTTTCTGACATGTTGAGTTTTTCCAGCAGCTTTCGAGCAGTATCACTATTTTAGATTTCTAGTATATGAGGCGTGTTACCTTTGGACTAATGTAATGGGAGCTGCGAACAGGTATTTCAGCATCGATTCGTTGGTGGTACTCTTAACCCCTGAGTCAGAAAGCTGTGGGTGCAAGTTCCAGTCCGGAGCCCCGACCTCACAATATAGATCAATTCTCACCGTGATAGTTTGGATGAAAATCCTTCGAGTCCATTATCCATTATTTCCATAAATTTCAGATTTAAGGGGTGAAGGACAGAAAAACACTGGTCAGTCGCTCCATTCAGCGAACTGCGGGTTACCGGCATATCAATGATGCTTTAAAGTCCGTTCCTCTCCCCCCCCCCCCCCCCCCCCCCCCCCCCACATACACACACACACACACTTGTAAAATAACAAACATCTTTTCCACTTAGATTTGCGAAGTGATTTACAACTGCCGCACCGGTATGATAATCACAGAGTCCGGCTCCAGAGTATCAATAACAGAGACTGCCGGGCCCGGGGTCAGACTGGGGTCTGGTATAATAATAATCACAGAGACAGGCTCCAGTGTATCAATAACAGAGACTGCCGGGTTCGGGGTCAGACTGGGGTCAGGTATAATAATAATCACAGAGACCGGATCCAGTGTATCAATAACAGAGACTGCCGGGCCCGGGGTCAGACTGGTGTCTGGTATAATAATAATCACAGAGACCGGCTCCAGTGTATCAATAACAGAGACTGCCGGGGTCGGGGTCAGACTGGGGCCTGGTATAATAATAATAATCAGAGACCGGCTCCAGTGTATCAATAACAGAGAAAGGTGATAATCTTCGGAGAAGGGAGGCAGGGGACCTCATGAACAGCTGATTTTAAGAGGAAGTGAATCGATCAGAAAGCAATGATGCTCCGGGCCCCAGCCCAGGCATCATGCTGGGTGACAGGGATGTATGTTGGAAAAGCGGATTGGAAACTTCATTGAGTGAGGTGCGTGTGATTGACTCCACCTCGGATCTTTATACGCAATGGGAGGATAATTATGGCAAACCCTATAATGGTGCATCTGTCGGGGGAAACAAAAACATCTGTTTCTTCTTATTGTTACGAACAGTTCTCCATTTACACAGACACGCAAGAACCGGTTCCGGCAGCTTATGAACACTATATTTCTTTTGTAAATTTAGAGTATCCATTTATTTATATTTTCAAATAGAGGGTAATTTAGCATGGCCAATCCACCGACGCTTCACAGTTTTGGGGGTGAATCACACGCAATCACGGGGAGAACATGCAACCTCCGCACGGACAGCGACTCAGGAGCGGGATCGAACTCGGGTCCTCAGAAGCGCAGGCCGCACTGCTAACCACTGTACCAACGTGCCGTCTCAAATTATGGGCACTTAGGTTTAAATCATCAGTTTCGGACACAAAGACTAAAAGGACAAAGCCTCATCAAGGAAGAATTAGTGCCACAAATGTTAACGATTAGTTGTTCTTTTTCGAAACAAGTGCTATTCGCTGTTACTTTGTCCAAAGTAGTGGATTGTAAACAGCAACGATCCTCTGAAAGATTCGTGGCAATTATCTACACATACCCAGGTTCTGTCAGACGACAGAACTAGCACAAAATCAAAGCTGTGTAATGATTGTATTTTATTCGGCCTCAATGAAGGACAGAGGGAGATACAGAAAAGGTGCTGGGACAATGATTAGAGTTGAACCATCCAACTGGTCCCATTCCCTCTCATCCTTCAGATCTTAATACCTTCAAATATTTATCCATCATTTTCCAAAGTTGCTATTAAATCTGATTCCATCATAATTTCCCCTTGTGTGTTCCAGTTTATAACAACTCGCTGTGTCAAAACAATCCTCCTGTTCAATGCAGTAAATCTGTGTCCTCTGGTTACAGACCCTCCTGCCAGCTGTAATAGTCTCTCTTTAATTACTCTATTCAAACCTTGATGGTTTTGTTTGAGCAGTTTAATTAAATACATAAAGATGGAGAAAGATACAGAGAGAGAGAAACTGAGCGAAGGAATGAGAAAGAGTGACGCGGGGTTGAGAGATAAAATCTGAGAAACAGTAAAAACAAATTACACACAGAGGGAGATTGATAAAATAGTGAAATGGAACAAGATATCATTTCCTGGCTTCAGAGAACCGGGGAAACTCAGTGAGTGATCTACTGACCATCCAGTTATGTCCTGGAATGGAAGCTTTGAACCGATCACAACAGGTTCATTTGTAAATGTCACCGCAAAGTGATCTGTGTGACTTTGCCCTGACTCTGTTGGCAGCGATAAGCTGCATTAACAGAATGTTCTCACCAGATTGTGGTCCCTGGATTTATTTTCTGTTCAGAAGTGAGATGTGCGGTTTGGAACCGGCAGCAGAGAAACAGGAAGTTGTGTTACCTGAGAGTGAAACAGCAGGCGTCAGTTTCATGTTATCACCGTGAACAGTCTTCCTGCCTGTGAGGGTGAACTCACTCTGACAGCATCAAGAACACCCACACAGATTGCTGCCGGTCTCAGCATTACATTCACATCCATTCCAATTCCCTTGTAAAAGTTATATTATTTGTTTAAAAACACAGTAACCGATCGGGAGATGCTCAGATGATCTTCACTGGTCATAATACAAATAATAATCTGGAGACATGAAGGGAAATTAAAGCAACAATCTGTTAACAGAGGTTATACTAATGTAGAAAGTTTGAAGGCACTTGATGTCAGAGCGAGAGAGGGGGGTGGGGGAGAGAGAGAGAGGGGGTGGGGGTGGGGAGAGAGGGGGGGGAGAGAGGGGGAGAGAGAGAGAGGTTAAGTGAATGAGCTGGTGCCTTTCTGGCACAGAATTTTCCTCTGATGACGTTTTGGTGCTTAATTATTGTCAGAAGTGCCTTCAGCAAAAAAGATTTAAACACGAGGTGCCATTTAAACACTAGGTGCCTGACCCGGCTGCTGTGTGCCTGTGTAAGTGAGTTAAGTCTGAGAGAGAGCAGCGGAATCAACTGATTTAGGTGCAGCCTGAGACAGAGAAAGCCAGGTGAACCGATATGTAAGTAACGTGAAAGATATATTTGCCTTTTCAATGGAATGGACAGCTTGATATTACTGTCTAGATCACTCAGGCCAATACATTACAAGTACACATTGAGTTCAGCACAGGATGTGGAAGGTAATCTCAATAAAATGTCGTCCTGCGCTGAAAAATAATTGCAATTATTGGCAACGCCATTTTGCAAACAATGAATAATGATGTGTTCCAGATTAACCGGCCGATATAGACATACAGGCGCATACATAGACACACCTATCCACATACAGAGACACACATACATACATACACACATACATGCACATAGGGGCTGGTTTAGCTCACTGAGCTAAATCGCTGGCTTTTAATGCAGGCCAGCAGCACGGTTTGATTCCCGTACCAGCATCCCCGGACAGGCGCAGAAATGTGGCGACTAGGGGCTTTTCACAGTAACTTCATTGAAACCTACTCGTGACAATAAGCGATTTTCATTTAATTTCATTTCATACACACACAGTTTCAGACTCTGTCTCTCACAATCAGTGGCCACACCAAAAGCAAACAGAAATCCATTCAGCCAAAAGGGCGAAGGACAATTCGGACCATGAAAGGAAACAGTGGGTAATTGCCACATATGTACACAAGTCTGAATTAGTCATATCCAACACAATGGAGTTTGTGACTGTGTTGTGCAATGTGAAGTTCAATATGACTCCTGTGTTTCTGTTCTTCAGCCTGGTGATGACGTGAATGTCACAAGATTTGCTTCAACCTTACAGCAAAATATTACACAGCCATTACCGGACCAATCACACAACACCAAATAGTTATTCATTGTGCCTTTGTAAGTGAATTAAGTCTGAGAGAGAACAGAGACATTAATTAATCTAGGTGTAGTCTGAAACAAAGACATGAGAACAGATCTTCAGGAGGTTTCAAGATGTATTTGCCTTTGTAACGAACTTCCATAACAGCTAATAGTTATTGACACGACAAAATGTATTCTTCCAAACACAAGTGAGTTCCCCATTCCACCCACAAGGCAGTGTTCCACTGGTATTGTCGCTGGACTAGTAATCCAGAGACCCAGAGTCAAGCTCTGGGGACCCGGGCTCCCACCACGGCAGGTGGTGAAATTTGAATCAAGAATGATCTGGAATTAAAAGTCTAATGATGACCATGCAACCAACGTTCTGTGTAATCAAAACCCATCTGGTTCACTGATGTCCTTCAGGGAAGGACATCTGTCGCCCTTAACTAGTCTGGTCTACATATGACTCCAGATGATTCCACAGCAATGTCGTTGATTCTTAAATGCCTTCAGGGATGTGTAAGAACTGCAGGATCAGCCAGCGCCATCTACATCCCATGAACGAATAAAAAGCAATTAGTATATTGAAAATAAAATTTCATCTATCTATCTATCTATCTATCTATCTATCTATCTATCTATCTATCTATCTATCTATCTATCTATCTATCTATCTATCTATCTATCTATCTATCTATCTATCTATCTATCTATCTGTCTATCTGTCTATCTGTCTATCTGTCTATCTGTCTATCTGTCTGTCTGTCTGTCTGTCTGTCTGTCTATCTATCTATCTATCTATCTATCTGTCTGTCTGTCTGTCTGTCTGTCTGTCTGTCTGTCTGTCTGTCTATCTGTCTGTCTATCTGTCTGTCTATCTGTCTCTCTGTCTGTCTGTCTATCTGTCTGTCTGTCTGTCTGTCTGTCTATCTGTCTGTCTATCTATCTCTCTATTGTGCAGTTGCGAGATATATCAGTATGAGCGAGAGAAATCCAGTATTTTCACCCAGCCACAGTGAAGGAACGGCGATATATTTCCAAGTCAAAGTGTTGAGTGACTTGGAGAGGAACCTCCAGGTGTTGGTGTTCCAAAGTATCTGCTGTTCTTGTCCTTGTTGATGGTTGTAGCCGTGGGTCTGGTAGGTGCTGAATATGAAACCTTCATTAGTTCCAACAGTAAATCTTGTTGATGGCAACAATCAAGCGATTGATTTGTCCTGGATGGTGTAAAGCTTCTTGAGATTTTTTGAAGCTGCACTCCAGACAAGTGGAGAGTATTCCATTACACTTCAGACCTGGAAGATGATGGACAGGCTTTGGGCAATCGGGATGTGAGTTACTCGCCACAGGATCTTTGAACTGCTCTGGCAGCCACAGCATTCGTCTGACTTGTCCAGTTCAGTTTCCTGTCAATGACAACCCCCAGGATGTTGATTGTGCGGGAATCAATGAAAATAAATCTGTTGCATTATTCTGTGGGGCAAGACTTCAGCTGTGAATAAAACAGAGTCTAACAAAATAATATCAGAGAGTAGGCTTAACATAATATAAATGGAGACTTGGTTCAGTTGAACAACTGCTCCGAAATGGCGACTTCTAACATGTACAGCAGCATGGATTCATGCATCAATTAATTAATCCGCACATAATGTAATATTAACATATTAATGCAATGATTAAAAAGAGTCAATTGCAGTAGGGAGAGGTGTTGCTCAGTGCATTTCTGAATTAGACTGCAACTATTTGCTAAAGCAGTAAACACAGTCTCGTGCAGTCATAACTGAGAAAGGGTGTATTGTAGTATGTATAGAAACATGGCCCTACCTATTGAAATGTTTAACTGTCGATAGCATTCTCCACACAGGTACAATGCTGAGGGAAAGATAAAACGAAACATCGTCCTGTTCAATCATTCCAGAGACAAGACCAAGGGTAATAATACTTGTTATACGGTTAAGTACAGTGATAACTGAAGCAGGGATTAATGTAATACAACGAAACACAATGTGCAGTAAAATTAAAATAAATACATCGTCTAACTACAAGTAAAAACTCAACTAGAGTAAATTATAGAGGCCACAGAAGCATGAGCTAATGCATTAGTAACTGGAATAATATCGAAAGATATAAACACTGAGAGGATCTGATTTAGGGAGAACTGAGAAAGGACTTATTTTATTTTAAACAGAGATATGGAGGAGTGTAGTAATAAATGAGATGTAACCCATTGCCCGATTAATATTATAAGAAGTCTTCCAACACCAGGTTAATGTCCAACAAGTTTGCTTCAAACACTAGCTTTCGGAGCACTGCTCCTTCCTCAGGTGAATGAAGAGGTATGTTACAGAAACATATATATATAGACAAATTCAAAGGTGCAAGACAATGCTTAGAATGCGAGCATTTGCAGGTAATTAAGTCTTTACAGATCCAAAGATAGGGATAACCACAGGATATGAGGTGTGAATTGTCTCAAGCCAGGACAGTTGGTGGGATTTCACAAGCCCTGGCCAGATGGTTGGGGATTGGGGGGGAAGGGGGGGGGGGGGGGGGGGAGGGGGGGGAGGGGGGGTTCCCGGGCAGGAATGTTCCCTTCCAGTCGGAGAACACTTCAGCAATCAAGGGCATTCAGCCTCTGATCTCCAGGTAAGTGTTCTCCAAGGCGGCCTTCAGGGTGCACAAAACCGCAGAATCGCCGAGCAGAAACTTATAGCCAAGTTCCGCACACATGAGCTGGGATTCATGTCGCATTACATTCATCCCCCAGCATCTGGCCTGGGTTTGCAAAATCCGACCAACTGTCCTGGTTTGAGACAATTCACACCTCTTTAACCTGGGGTTACCCCTATCTCTGGATCTGTAAAAACGTAATTACCTACAATGCTCGCATTCTAAGCGTTGTCTGGCATCTTTTGAATTGATCAATATATATGTTTCTGGAACCTACCTCTTCATTCACCTGAGGAAGGAGCAGTGCTCCGAAAGCTCGTGTTTGAATCAAACCTGTTGGACTTTACCCTGGTGTTGTAAGACTTCTTATTGTGCTCACCCCAGTCCAACGCCGGCATCTCCACATCAATTAATATTGGTATGGTCTCGCACAGTAATAACTAAAACAGGGAGAAGCGCATCATGTACAGGTACAGAAGCTGGCATTAAATAAACAGAGCCGGCGGTGTACCGGAATTACTAAAACAGGGCCTTGGTTAATACAAGTGGAGACAGTGCAGTGCAGGTTAGGTGGATTGGCCATTCTAAAAGATTTCCCCTGAGTGTGCAAAGGTTAGGTGGGGTTATGGGGAAAGGGTGGAGGAGTGGTCCTCAGTGGACTGTCGTTTTGGAGGGCGGGTGCAGACTCGATGGGCCGACTGGCTTCCTTCTGCACTGTGGGATTCTATGATTCTTTGAAAAGACCGGGATTCACAATAGCTGGGCATGGTTCTAATGCATTGGTTACTGTTACAGGCTAAATATTCATAATAACGGAGACAGTGTGTGCAGCAATGATTAATGGAGGGGAGTCCAGAATCAGGGACACAGTCTAAGGATATAGATGAGGAGAAATTTATTGACCTAGAGTGGTGAGCCTGTGGAATTCTCTACCTAACAAAACAGTCGGGGCCAAAACATTGTTTGTTTACTGGAAGGAATTATATATAGTTATTGTGGCAAGAGGGATCATAGGATATGGAGGGAAAGCGAGAACAGTTTACTGAGTTGGATGATCAGCAACGATCAGAATGAATGGAAGAGCAAGTTCAAGGGGCCGAACGGCCTATTCCTTCACCTATTGTCTATGCTTCTATACTTCTATGGTTCTATGTAATGCAAAAAAACCTAAATTAAATATAATCTGAAACAGGGTCTAGTACAATAATTCCTGATACAGGGTCTAGATTAATATAAACCGAGACAAGGTTGAGTGCAGTGATTTCTGATGGGGGGGGGGGTCTTCAGTAATGTGAATTTAGACAGGGTTATAGAGCACTAATTGCTGATAGACCGTCGGGATTAATATAAAGTGAGACATATTCTACGGCTGTAATTATTGATGCAGGGTCCAGATGAACGAAAACTGAGATAAGGTCTAATGCAGTGATTACTGACTGAGGGTATACATTCGTACAAAGCGAGACATGGTCAATTGCAGGGTCGGCCCAAGATTAATGTTAATCAATGTAGGGCCGAGTGTGATGTTCACCGTTACACGTTTGAGATTATAGACATTAAGACATATGTGCGTTTTTTTCTGAGTGTTAGTGTGTGTGGACATTTTCACACCAAACTCCTGCACAAATAATTCCTTTGTTTTATACACCAATTAATGGGACGGAGTATGGGGAACTTTACTCTCCACATACCCTGCGTTTTTCCTGCTCTGCAAGTATCTGATGGTCCGCCAAAAAGGAAGCTTTACTCTGTTCTTCACATGTGCTTTACCTGTCCTTCACATGTTAGATGGCGGATGTTGTGGAGGGGGCTTTGCTCTGTACTGTACCTGTCCTTCGAGTATTTCAGGGGAGATTGTAAAGCGAAGTTTACTCAGTAACTAAATGTTTACTGTTGGGGCCCTGGGAGTATATAATGGGACAGGTTTTCGGAAATTTTATTCATTATCGAAACGTGTGATGCATTTGCCATGAGAGTGTTTAGTGGTTCAGTGTGCAGGAAGCTTTGCTCTGTATATAACCCCGTTCTGTACCTGGCCTGCGAGAATTTGACGGAATAGTTTAGACAAGCAGAGCGTTACGAAAGCTGTCCTTGGAATTCTGATGGGACACGAGGAATGGAAAGGTCTGGGACAACTATCTTAATGTCTGTGTCATATTTGAAAAGTGGGGAAAATTGATGCTCAGGTGATTAAAGGGGCAGCAGCAGAATGTGTACAACAGTGACTAAAGGACAGAATACAGTGTAGCTGGAAACAATTGTTTCACATTGGGTGGGGTACAGAGTGTTATTCTCCAGTGGGTAATATTAGCAGCACTGCTTTTTCTGTTATATATTAATACACAGGATTCGGGACTCGGGTTCACAGGATATGAATTGAAAAGTTGCATTTGTCTCCCAAATTGACAATATAGTAAACAGGGAAGAGGATTACATACATAGATACATAGAAGTTAGGAGCAGGAGGAGGCCTTTTGGCCCTTCGAGCCTGCTCTGCCATTTATCACGATCAGGGCTGATCATCCAATTCAATAGCCTAATCCAGCTTTCTCCCCACAGCATTTGATCCCATTCTCCCCAAGTGCTATATCTAGCCGCCTCTTGAACATATTCAATGTTTTAGGATCAACTATTTCCTGTGGTAATGAATTCCACAGGCTCACCACTCTTTGGGTGAAGAAATGTCTCCTCATCTCTGTCCGAAATGAATCCTGAATCCTCAGACTATGGCCCCTGGTTCTGGACAAACCCATCATTGGGAACGTCTTCCCTGCATCTACACTGTCGATCCTGTTAGAATTTTATAAGTCTCTATGAGATCCCCACTCATTCTTCTGAACTCCAGCGAAAACAATCCTTATGTAGTAATTCTCTCCTCGTATGACAGTCCTGCCACCTCTGGTGTTGTAACAAGGGTGTGTCCAGCCTGGCTCCAACAGGTCGCTGACTTCTTCATGTACACAGGCAGATAGATGGCAGATAAAATTCAATGCTGAGAAGAGATGCTTTAAAACAATTTTTTTTGGGGGGGAGGGGTCGTTTGTATGAAAAATTAGAAAACCAAAGTTAAAGAGAAGGTGAGAGTGCAGGTTAATGATCAGGACATTAACCGAATAAAACGGGCCAAGGGCTCGGGGGGGGGGGGGGTAGTAAAGTTTCCAGAACACGTACTAGAGTAGGGAGTGTGGAAAGTGGCAGGTATGCAACTTCAGGCACAGCAGAAAACTGGAGAACGATGAGAAGGAGTGGTCAACGCAGAGCTGCGAGTGTTGTACCTGAATGTGCGCAGTATACGGAACAAGGTAAATGAACTCATTGTGCACATTGTAATTGGCCGGTACGATGTTGTGGACACCACAGAGACTTGGCTGCAAGGGGATCAGTGCTGGAATCTAAATATCCAAGGATATCTGTCCTATCGAAAGGACAGGCAGATGGGAAAAGGGGGCGGGGTTGCATTGTGAGTAAGGAATGAAATTAACTCAATAGCAAGAAGCAATGTAAGGTAAGAAGGCGTAGAATCCCTGTGGGCAGAGTTGGCGAATCGCAAAGGAAAAAATACGCTGATGAGAGTTAAGTACAGCCCCCTAGCCATAGTCAGAATGTGGGGCACAAAATAAATCAGGAGATGTAAAAACGCATATACGGGAGGCAATATTACAATAATCATGGGGGACTTCAATATGCAGGAGAATAGGGAAAGGCAGGTTGGTAGCAGATCCCAAGAAATGGAATTTGTGGAATATCGATGAAAAGTTTTTTTGGAGCAGCTTGTGATAGAGGTCAGTCGAGAACAGGCAATTCTACATTTGCTGATGTGTAATAAGAACATAAGAACATAAGAACTAGGAGCAGGAGTAGGCCATCTGGCCCCTCGAGCCTGCTCCGCCATTCAATTAGATCATGGCTGATCTTTTGTGGACTCAGCTCCACTTTCCGGCCCGAACACCATAACCCTTAATCCCTTTATTCTTCAAAAAACTATCTATCTTTACCTTAAAAACATGTAATGAAGGAGCCTCAACTACTTCACTGGGCAAGGAATTCCATAGATTCACAACCCTTTGGGTGAAGAAGTTCCTCCTAAACTCAGTCCTAAATCTACTTCCCCTTATTTTGAGGCTATGCCCCCTAGTTCTGCTGTCACCCGCCAGTGGAAACAACCTGCCCGCATCTATCCTATCTATTCCCTTCATAATTTTAAATGTTTCTATAAGATCCCCCCTCATCCTTCTAAATTCCAACGAGTACAGTCCCAGTCTACTCAACCTCTCCTCATAATCCAACCCCTTCAGCTCTGGGATTAACCTAGTGAATCTCCTCTGCACACCCTCCAGTGCCAGTACGTCCTTTCTCTAGTAAGGAGACCAAAACTGAACACAATACTCCAGGTGTGGCCGCACTAACACCTTATACAATTGCAACATAACCTCCCTAGTCTTAAACTCCATCCCTCTAGCAATGAAGGACAAAATTCAATTTGCCTTCTTAATCACCTGTTGCACTTGTAAACCAACCTTCTGTGACTCATGCACTAGCACACCCAAGTCTCTCTGAACAGCGGCATGCTTTAATATTTTATCGTTTAAATAATAATCCCGTTTGCTGTTATTCCTACCAAAATGGATAACCTCACATTTGTCAACATTGTATTCCATCTGCCAGACCCGAGCCCATTCACTTAACCTATCCAAATCCCTCTGCAGACTTCCAGTATCCTCTGCACTTTTCGCTTTACCACTCATCTTAGTGTCTTACCACTCATCTTAGTGTCATGAGGTCGACTTGACTAGGGAACTGAAGGAGAAGGAACCCTCACGGGGCAGTGACCACAATATGATAGAATTCATCCTGCAGTTTGGAGGTCGAACCTGGAGTCAAATGTAACGGTATTACAATTGAATAAAGTTAACTACAAAGATAAAGGGAGGAGCTGGCCAGAGTTGATTAAAAGGGAACTGAGCAGGGAAGACAGTGGAACAACAGTGGCAGGACGTTTTGGGGACTATTCGCGAGGCACTGCATAAATTAATCCCAATGAGGAGGAAACATGAGGACAGAGCATCCACGGTTGACAAGGGAAGTCAAGGACAGCATAAAAGCAAAGGAATAAACAGACAATGTGGCAAAGATTGATGGGATGCCAGAGGATACGAAAGTCTTTAAAAGCTGATGTAATGTAAAAGCTAATAAAGATTTTTATTATTACTTTTGAACTGGGGGCACTGATGCTACGTTTTCAGACGATGCAAAGATACGTAGAGGAATAGGTTGTGCTGAGGAAGCAGAGAGGCTGCAGAAAGACCTGGTCAGGCTAAGAGAGTGGGCAAAGAAGTAGCAGATAGAATGCAATGTAGAAATGTTTGAGGTTCCGCACTTTGGAGGAAACATAGAGTATTTTCTAATTGGGGTAGGGCTTAGGAAATCAGAAGCTCAAATGGACTTCCGAATTCTAGTTGAGGATTCTCTTAAGGTTAACTTGAAGGATCAGTTCGCAGCAAGGAAGGCAAATGCAATTTTAGCATTCATGTTGCGAGGGCTAGATTACAGGAACAGGGATGTAACTGTTGAGGCTCTATAAGGTCAGACTCCCATCTGGAATATCGTGAGCAGTTTTGGTCCCCTTTTCTAAGGAAGGATGTGCTGGCCTTGGAGAAGCTCCAGAGAAGATTCACAAGTCTGATCCTCGGAACGACGGACTTTTCATAAAAAGAGCAGTTGAGGACTCTGGGTCTGTGCAGGATAGAGTTTAGAAGGATGAGGTGCTGTGGGGGGTGAGGGCGCGGGTGGTGGGGTTGGCGGAGAGGAGGAGCGGGGGGGGGGGGGGTCTCATTGAAACTTACAGAAAAGCGAGAGACCCAGTAGGTGAAACTAGAACCCGAGGGCACAGCCTCAGATTTAAGGGACGATCCTTCAAAACTGAGAAGAGGAGCAATTTATTCAGCCAGAGGGTCTTGAATCTTTGGAACTCATTCCCGCAGAAGGCTGTGGAGGCCAAATCACTGAGTGTCTTTAAGATAGAGATAGACAGGTTCTTGATTAATAAGGGGATCAGGGATTGTGGGGAGAAGGCAGGAAAATGGGGATTAGAAACATAACAGTCACGATTGAATGCGGAGCACACTCGATGGACTGAAAGGCCGGGTTCCGCTCCTATCTCTTATGATTTTATGGTAGGAAGACCATCTATGGACGGCTTGATTGCCGTCGCAGATATGGTGGGTGGAAGGGCGTCTTTTTATACTGTAAAACACTCAGACTCCATGACCCTATGACAGGGTCTAAAGCAATGATCACTAATGCAGGGTGTAGATTAACTTAAATTCAGATTGCATCTCGTGCAGTGATTGCTGATCCAGGGTCTCGATTACCATAAACAGAGACAGGTTCTAGTGGAGCGATTACTCCTACAAAGTTTGATTAACCTTCAATGAGATAGGACCTAAAGCAGTGATTATTCATATAGTATCTAGAATATTATAAACTTCAGAACAGCAACCACAACACCACAAAATCCTGCCAGGGTAATCTCTGCACGACATGCCAGATCATCGACATGGACACCACCATTACACGTGGAAACACCACCCACCAGGTACGCGGCGCATACTCGTGCGACTCGACCAATGTAGTCTACCTCATACGCTGCAGGAAAGGATGTCCCGAAGCGTGGTACATTGGCGAGACCATGCAGACACTGCGACAACGAATAAACGGGCATCGTGCGACTATCAACAGGCAGGACTGTTCCCTTCCAGTTGGGGAACACTTCAGCAGTCAAGGACATTCAGCCTCTGATCTCCGGGTCAGCATTCTACAAGGAGGCCTTCAGGAGACGCGACAACGCAAAATTGCTGAGCAAAAACTTATAGCTAGGTTCCGCATGCATGAATGCGGACTCAACCGGGATCTGGGATTCATGTCGCATTACATTCGGCCCCCACCAACAAGCCTGGACTTGCAGAGGCCTACCGACTGAACTGGCTTGGGACAATTCACACCTCTTTAACCTGGAGTTACCTCTCTCTCTGCATCTTTGATGATTTGATTGCCTGCAGGTGCTCGCATTCCGGGGCATCTCTGACTGTGTCTATATAAACATTTCTGGAACAAGCCTTTCCATTCACCTGAAGAAGGAGCCGTGCTCCGAAAGCTCGTGTTTGAAACAAACCTGTTGGACTTTAACCTGGTGTTGTAAGACTTCTTACTGTGCTCACCCCAGTCCAACGCCGGCATCTCCACATCATTTTAAACTGAGACAGGGTCTATTGCAGTCATTCCTTCTCAGGGTCTGGATTAATATATGTATAAAGAGTTAATAGGCCATATTATTAAAAACGTGGTCGACTAGGCTGGTTATGGGATGATTTTAATAAGGGAATTGAGGTAAAGAGGAGTACTGTTGAAGGGACTTTAGTTGGCGGATTAGTTGCCTGAATACTCTGTATTTATGTTAACTGGCTGCTCGACTATATCTCATGTAAATAGGCACTTGGCAAAGCATGATGGATATTTAGCCTTATTTTTAGTCAAGAAGTTCTGTATGAAGCAGTCAGTGTAAACAAGCATACAGCTGCACACTGTTTTGCTGACAGCAGACAATTATTATTTTTCTTAGGCGAGGAACTCAAGGCCTGTACTTAAACTCAACTCCGGCCTGCTCGCTTTTCTCCCTTTTTGCTAATCTAAAGAATGCATTTTGTCCAAGATATTGCTTACTATAACTTATAAATTGCTTGCCTTACCTCTGTAAAGCGGGGACTTTTGGAATGACTGTGGTCTTTCTAATCCCCCCACGAACTTCGTGTTAAATAAAGAACCTTTGGCGAAAACTCGAAGTGCTGACTATTAATTTCTTCAACAAGTAGGGAATGAATACCAGAGCTTAGGACAGAGACATATGAAGACATCGAAAAGTGAACTAAATAATTCAGAAGATAACATTACATCTTGATCGATTGGAGTTGCAAAAAATAAGAAAAATGTTTCATATGCACACCTACACGAACGGTCAATACGTGTTTGCAGCGATTTTAGTAGTTCTTCTTAACCAGATGAGTGTTGTATGATTGGGTGGGCATTTCTCCTATGAGTGCCCACCATTACCATCGTGGCGATACTGTGAGAACACGGTTATGTCTAACTCTGCCAGTGCATTAGGTGATGGGTTAATATATTTTAAAAATAAGTTTAGAGTACCCAATTATTTTTTCCAGTTAAGGAGCAATTTAGCGTGGCCAATCCTCCTACCTTGCACGTCTTTGGGTTGTGGGGGTGAAACCCACGCAGACACAGGGAGAATGTGCAAAATCCACACGGACAGTGACTTAGGCCCGGGATTCGAACAGGTGATTGGTTAATATAAATGGAGGCATGAAAATAATCACCATCGTGAAAAAAAACGTTCCAATCGATAGAACATAACACAAGAGTAAATTCATAATTTTGAACAAAACAGAGATTTCCTCTAAATTTTGGAAATTGCTGTGCACCGGTGTTCACATGTAGACATGTCTCCCAAGACCAGTTCATTCCTGGGATGTTGGTAAAATATTCAACTCAATATTGCCCACACGATAGCAGAGCAAATACACATTTAATACAACTACTTATAGATATTAACAGGAATTAACATAATCTCATAATCAACGATGATTGTACTTGGAGAAACAAGCAAACATGTACAATCATTTATAATATTGAGAGACAACAGGAACATGGTCCGGTGTAATATCAACAGAGACAGGCCCTGGTGTGATGTAAAGAAACAAATTCCTGTGGAATATAATAGAGACGGAACTTAATGTAATCTAATCCTATGCATATTCTAGCGTATTATTAACTGAGTGTAGCACACACAGTACAGTGTAGTATAGACAGTGACAGGGATTGCTTTAATAGAAATAAAGACAGGGTCTCATTCAACATGAGAATAAACAGATTTGATGTAATACAGTGCATAGAAAATAGAGCCGAAGTAGACCATTCTGCCCTTCGAACCTGCACCGCTATTCATTCTGATCATGGCTGATCATCCACCTAAATAACCTGTTCCCACTTTCCCCCATATCATTTGGTCGCTCCAGAGTTTTGATCCCCAAGAGCTTTATCTAACTCCTTCTTGAAAACATACAATACTTTGGAGTCAACTTCGCTCTGTGGTAGAGAATTACACAGGTTCATAATATTACCCCTCATCTCAGTATTAAATGGTTTACCCCGTATCCTTAGACTGTGACCCCTGGTTCTACCTTCCCCGCCATCGGACACATCTTTTCTGCATCCGCCCTGTCTCGTCCTGTTACAATTTGATCGGTTTATAATCAGAGGGTGGATTTAATATTTCATAAATTAGTGTCTTCTGTTTTCTGACCTTCCTGCCAGTGAATCAAGTTTCTTCCTAATTAATCAAACAAAACCCTGAATAATTTTGACAATTTTTACACGCATCCCATAACATGCTCGGTTCTGAGGAAAACAATCCGAGCTTCCAACCGCTGTGACCGTGCAGCTCATACAGTGTGAAGACCCAGTTGTATATATTTTTATGCCTTGCTTGTGTTCAGATGCCATTCTTGGAATTACTGACATTTTATATGGAGCCAGTGGAATTCCCATTCACCAATACCATCGTGTTAGAACAAGTTGTAAGACGGGAGCAGCACGGTGGTGCAGTTGTTAGCACTGCTGCCTCACGGCGCCGAGTCCCAGGTTCGATTCCGGCTTTGGGTCCCTGGGCATGTGGAGTTTGCACATTCTCCCCGTGTTTGCGTGGGTTTTGCCCCCACAACCCAAAGATGTGCAGCGTAGGTGGATTGGCCACGCTAAAAAGCCAATTAATCGGGAAAAAATAATTGGGTATTCTAAATTTATAAAAGAATAAGTCACAAGACTAATAAAAGACTAGCCTCTTAAAATTAAATTGACCCATGTAAGGCTGCACCCAGAATTAGAACTTTAGATACACTGAGCAATATCTCAGAATGTAATGTCAAAATGCAAAGCATGATAGGTCAATAGTCTTGTTTCATGAGAATCAATATCACCTCTCACGACAGCCTGTGATCAAATGCAGGAGTATTTTATGTTTCAGTTGTTCCATCTTTTAGATGTGATTATATTACAGCCTTAGGGCTGCTTCGCAATATTGTTGCTGGACTGGTAATCTGGAGGCCTGAACTATTACTCCAGAGGCAGTACAAATTCCACCAGGGCATATTGCAATGATGTGAGCAGTTTTGGTCTCCTTACCTAAGGATAGATATTTTGGAGGCAGTCCAGAGAAGGTGCATGGGTCGAATGGCCAACTTCTGCTCCTACATCTTATGGTTTTATAATTGAATGAATTAATAAATCAGCAATAAAAATCGTCGTGTCATTCATAATACTCATGAAGCTCTTGAAATTTCCCAAAGCTCAGCAGGTTCACCAATGTCCTTCAGGAAAATAAATCTTCCCGCCTTCCCCTGTCTGGCCAATATGTAACTAGTTCAGCAATGATGTGGTTGACGCTTAACTACCTCTGATATTACCGAGCAAGCCAGTCAGTCGAAGAGAATCTGCTACATAAAGTCAAATGTAAATTCAACCGTGCAAAGTGCACCTTATCTAAAAGGTGGTTCTCATCCGGCTTCACAGGATGGACAGTTAATGCTGACTTTGTCAGTGAGGGTCATAGGCCGGGAATGAATGTTAAAAATAGTGCAAAGTGCTGCAGAATCCGGAAATCTAAAACAAAAATAAAATAAAAAAGGCTGCTCAGCAGGTCAGTGAGCATCAGCAGAGAGAGAAACAGATTCACATTTCTAGTGGATTGCCTCATTTACATAATTCTAAAGAGTAGAGCTGATTTTCCCAGTATCCTCGACCAATGTCCGTTCTTGAACATAAATCACAGATTGGTTGGTCACTGATCACATTTCAGGTTGTGGGATCTTGCTGTGCACAAAATCCCTGCTATGTTTCCAACATTACAGCAGTGACTAAATTCAGCAAAAATACATCAGTGAGTTTTCAGGGCGTTGGGATGACCTGAGGTCGGGTACAGCGTTTTACAAAAGGAAGCTCTTTCCAAATGTTAACATTTTAAAATGCAGGTTGTAAGATTTTGAAAGATCTGAAATTAATGTGAGTATAGATCACTCCTCTGCCTGATGTTTTAATTTATCTACTTTAAATCGGTTACTATTTCAATCAAATTAGCATTCAGTGGAATAACAGCCTGGTTAAAGATGCTTTATTAATTGAGACATCAGAACTTTCAGAATTAATACTTAATTCAACTGTATTCTTTAATTCAATTAAGTAACATCTGATCTAATGGAGGGTTCTATACATTTTAACAGACTGTAAATATTCTTAAAATAACCCGCTATTTTGAGTTGAAATTAATCAATAAGTGGCTGTGTTTATCTCGTTTTGCTGACATTGTGCCAGTGAGATGTTTATGTAAATAAACACAGAAATAGAAGGCCCAGTTTAGATTGCAGATTGACAAAAACAAAACAACTATTTCCCCGCCGACACAGCACAGAAATAGCGATGAAGATGTAAATAGATTAACGGATTCAAGTAGTAATTGTTTTTGGACATGTGTTTCTTCATCAGTTATATGAGAAAAATGTCATCATGATATCTATGTTCAGAATGAGGAACGTTTCCCTTTAATCTCGAATATTATGACATGCCAAATGTGTTCGTAGAGTTTTCATGTATCTGATATCTGTGTCTTTTTCCCAATTGGTTCTGTCTCATGTCTCTCCACGATGGGTCATTGTCTGTAATCGACAAATTGAAGTCAACATGTGCCCAATATATTCTCTCAGCCCGATCACACCCCATTGGCTTCCAACTAAATGGATCTAATCCAATGAATTGGAATACATAGAGAGAGTTTTCTTCTAAAATGTGGTTAGAGCATTCAATTACCTTGTTGTGTTTAATCAGAACTGTAGAGAAAATTTTACTCTGTATCTAACCTGAGCTGCACAGAGTGGTGAGGATTTGATGTGGCAGTGCCGTATGATCTTTCCCTATATATAACCAGTCTGAGAGACATAGATAGTTTCTTGATTAATAAGGGGATCAGGGGTATGGGGAGATAACAGGAGATGGGCGATTAGAAACATAACAGTCATGATTGAATGAGGAGGGGCAGCACGGTGGCGCAGTGTTTAGCATAGCTGCCTCACAGTGCCGAGGTCGATCCTGTCCCTGGGTCACTGTCCGTGTGGAGTTTGCACATACTCCCCGTGTTTGCGCGGGTTTCGCCGCCACAACCCAAAAGATGTGCAGGGTAGGTGGATTGGCCACGCTAAGTTGCCCCTTCATTGGAAAAAATGAATTGCTGATTCTAAATTTATTTTTAAAAATGATTGAATGAGGAGCACACTCGATGGGCCTAATGGTCTAGTTCTGCTCATGTGTCTTATGGTTTTATGGTACGAAGACCATCTGTGGACGATCTTAGAATAGATAGGTGCTTGATTGCCATCGCCGATACGATGGATGGAAGGGCGTCATTCTGTATTGTAAACCTCTAAGACTCCATGGCTCTATGACAAGGTCTAAAACGATTATCACTCATACAGGGTGGAGATTAACCTAAACTAATCCAAAAACCTTTATTGCCACAAGTAGGCTTACATTAACACTGCAATTAAGCTACTGTCAAAAGCTACTCGTCGCAGCATTCAGGCGCCTGTTCGGGTACACAGAGGGAGAACTCAGAAAGTCAAAGTTACCGCACGTCATTCGGGGCACGTGGGAGGAAACCATAACACCAGAGGAAACCCACACAGAACACAGGGAGAACGTGCAGACTCCGCACAGTGACCCAAGTCAGGAATCAAACCTGGGACCACGGCGCTGTGAAGCAACAGTGCCACTGAGATTGGATCTAGTGCAGTGATTACTGATACAGAGTCCACACTAACATAAACCGAGACAGGTTCTAGTGCAGAAATTACTGATACAAAGTTTGATTCACCTTAAATGATATAGGACGTCGAGCAGTGACCATTGATTCAGAGTCTGGAATAGTCTAAACTGAGGTAGGGTCTATTTCGGCAATTCCTGCTGCAGGGTCTGGATTAATATATGTCTAAAGAGTTATTAGGTCAGATGATTGAAAGCTTGGTCGACGAAGCAAGTTATATGGGATGATTTTTATTAAGGGAATTGAGGTAAAGAGGAGTGTGGAATGCATACCAGAGCTCAGGGCCGAGACGCATGAAGACATGGCAAAGTGAAACAATTAATTCCGAAGATAGCATTACGTCTTGATTGATTACAGTTGCAAACATTTTGAACAATGTTTTTTCCACACCGACACGAACGGTCAATACGTTTTTGCAGTGATTTCAATTGCTCTCCTTAACCAGATGAGAGTTCTATGATTGTTCAGATATTTATCCTGTGGGTGCCAATCTGGCGATACTGTGAGACACGGTTCTGTCTAACACTGCCAGTGCATCAGGTTTTGACGATCCACTCTGCCTATGCTCCTCATAATTTTGTAGACCTCTATCAGGTCGTCGCTCAACCTCCGTCGTTCCAGTCAGAACAAACCAAGTTTATTCAACCTCTTCTCATAGCTAATGCCCTCCATACCAGGCAACATTCCGGTAAACCTCTTCTGCACACTCTCAAACGCCTCCACATCCTTCTGGTAGTGTGGCGACCAGAATTGAACACTATACTCCAAGTGTGGCCTAACTAAGGTTCTATACAGCTGCAACATGACTTGCCAATTTTTAAGCACTATTCTCCGACCAATGAAGGCAAGCATGCCGTATGCCTTCTTGACTGCCTTCTCCACCTGTATTGCCCCTTTCAGTGACCTGTGGACGTGTACACCTAGGTCTCTCTGACTGTCAATACTCTTGAGGGTTCTGCCATTCACTGTATATTTTCCACCTGTATTAGACCTTTCATAATGCATGACCTCACATTTGTCCGGATTAAACTCCATCTGCCATCTCTCCACCCAAGTCTCCAAATGATCTAAATCCTGCTATGTCCTCTGACAGTTATCATCGCTATCTGCAATTCCACCAACCTTTGTGTGAGAGAGAGTCATTGGACTCGAAACGTCAGCACTTTTCTCTCCCTACAGATGCTGCCAGACCTGCTGAGATTTTCCAACATTTTCTCTTTCGCCCTACCAACCTTTGTGTCGTCCGTAAACTTACTAATCAGATCAGTTACATTTTCCTCAAAATAATTTATATATACTACCAACATCAAAGGTCCCACCACTGGTCCCTGCGGAACACCACGTGTCACAACAAGCAAATATATAAAATAATTTATAATATCGAGACAGACAACAGGAACATGGTCCAGTGTAATATTAACAGAGACAGGCCCTGGTGTGATGTAAAGAGACACATTCCAGTGGAATATAAAAGAGGCGGAACTTAATGTAATATAATAATATGCATGGTTTAGTGTAATATTAATTGAGTGTGGCACAAACAGAACAGTGTAGTATAGACAGGGACAGGATTTACTTTAATATAAATAAAGGCAGAGTCTCATTCAACTTGAGAAGAAACAGATTTGACGTAATACAGTGACATAGAAAATAGAGCAGGAGTCGACCATTCTGTCCCTGCTCCGCTATTCATTCTGATCATGGTTGGTCATCCACATCAGTAACCTGTTTCCACTTTCCCCCCTGTCATTTGGTCCCTTTATAGCTTTGATCCCCAAGAGCTTTATCTAACGCCTTCTTGAAAACATAGAATACTTTGGACTCAACTTCGTTCTGTTGTATAGAATTCACAGATTCACAAATCTCAGGGTGAACACATTGCTCCTCATCTCAGTCCTAAATGGTTAACCCCGTATCCTTAGACTGTGACACCTTGTTCTAGCTTTGCCGGCCATCGGGACCATCCTCTCTGCATCCGCCCTGTCTAGTCCTGTTGCGATTTGATCGGTTTATAATCAGAGCGGAAAATTAATTCATATCTCATTAATCAGTGTTCTCTGTTTTCTGACCCTTCTTCCAGTGAATTAAGTTTCTTCCTAACTAATCAAACAAAACCATTCCGATTTTGACAATTTTCACCAGGCCTTCCCATAACCTGCTGGGTTATAAGGAAAACAATCCCAGCTTCCAACCGCTCTGACCGTGCAGCTGATGCAGTGAGAAGATCAGGTTGTACATATGTTTCTGCCTTGCTTGCATTTAGATGCTATTTTTGGAATAACTGATATTTTATATGGAGCCAATGGACATCCCATTCACCATTACCATTGTATCCGAATAAGACCAAGACTAATAAAAGACCAACCTCTGAAAATTAAATTGACCCAAGTAAGACTGGACCCAGAGTTTGAACTTTAGATACACTGAGCAATATATCAGAATGTCAAAATACAAACCATGATAGGTTAGCAGTCTTGTCTAGTGGAATCCATATCACCTCCCACAACAGATACCTGAGCCCATGATCCAGACCTGTGATCGAATTCAGGAGGAGTGTATTATGTTCAGTTGTTCCATCTTTTAGATGTGATGATTTCAGTCTTAGGGGTAGTTTCGCAAGATTATTACAAAACTGGTAACCTGGAGGTCTGAACTAATACTCCAGACACAGGAGTGCAAATTCCTCCAGGGCATATTACAGTGCTGTGAACGGTTTGGTCTCCTTATGTAAAGATAGATATTTGGGGGCAGTCCCGAGAGTGGAGGGATTTTCAAAGGCAGGTAGCATTTCACAGCACCGACAGAGGCTCTTCGGCCCATCGGTCCTCTGTCTGTCAGCAAATAAAGAAGAATCCGGCCTTGAATCACAGACCTTGCGGTAAACCGCCAAACGCGCTGACCAATTGCACCACAGAGACTGACATGAGAAGAGCTTAAGTAGGTTAGGACTACACGCATTGGAGTTTAGAAGAATGAGAGGCGAAGTTACTGAGATTTATAGTTATCTCAGGGCACTTGACAATGTAGATGTTAAAGGTTGTTTCGGCTTGTGGGAGGGTCTAGGACCATAGGGCACAATCTAAGTGTAAGGTGCCACTCATTTCAGACGAGGATGAGGAGGAATTTCTTCTCTCAGAGGGTAGTGATTCTCTAGAATTCTTTGCCATAGAGAGTTGGCCTGGTCAATCAATGTGTTCAAGGCTGAGACAGACAGATTCTTCATCAGTAAGGGAATCAAGGGTTATGGGGATGACGTGGAAATGTGGAGTTGAGGATTTTTACCAGATTTGCCACGAACTCATTGAATGGCAGATCAGATTCCATGGGCCGAATGGCCAATTTCTGCTTCTAGATCTTATGGTTTTATGGCAGCTGTAGATACTTTCAATTGAATGACTTAATCAAGCAGAAAAAAATCGACGTGTCATTTATAATACTTATGAAGCTATCGAACTTTCGCAACGCCCAGCAGGTTCAGCAAGGTCCTTCAGGAGAAGAAAGCTTCCTTACTTACTCTGTCTGGTCCATATGTGACTCTACTTCAACAATGATGTGGTTGACTGTTAACTATCTCTGATATTGCCGAGCAAGCAAGTCAGTTCAACGGAACATGCTACAGAAAGTCAAATGTGAATAAAATCGCTCGAAATACACCTTATTAAAAAGGTGGTTCACATCCCGCTTCTCAGGATGGACAGTTAATGCTGACTTTGTCACTCATGGCTATATAGCGAGAATGAACCCAAAACTCTGCAAAGTGCTGCAGATTCTGGAAATCTAAAACAAAAGCAACAAAAAAGGCTGCTCAGCAGGTCAGTGAGCATCAGCAGAGAGAGGAACAGATTCACATTTCAGGTGGATTACCTCACTGATATAATTCTAAAGAGCAGAGCTGCTTTTCCCAGTATCTTGGACCAATGTCGGTTCTTCATCTAAAGTCACAAATTAGCTGGTCACTTATCACATCTCCATTTGTTGGAGCTTGCTGTACACAAATTCACTGCTCTGTTTCCAACATTAGAGCAGTGACTAAATTCAGCAAAAATATATCAGTGAGTTTTAAGGGCGTTGGTATGATCTGAGGTCGGGTAAAGCGTTTTACAAAAGCAAGCTTAACATTTTTAAATGCAGGTTGTAATATGTCGCAAGATCTGAGATTGATGTGACTACAGATCAATCCTCTGCCTGATGTTTCAATTTATTTACTTTAAATCGGCTAATGTTTCAATCAAACTAACATTCAGTGGAAAAGTAGCTGGTTAAAGATGCTTTATTAATTGAGGTATCAGAACTTTCAGAATTAATACTTTATTTAAAGTATGTTTTATTTCAATTAAGTAACATCTGTTCTAATGGAAGTTTCTATTCATTTAACCAACTGTCAATATTCTTAAAATAAACCGCTATTTTGAGTTGAAACTAATCAATAAGTGACTGTGTTTATCTCGTTTTGCTGACATGAACATCTCATTGTGACCAGTGAGGTTTTTATGTAAATAAACTCAGAAATAGAAGTTCCAGATTAGATTGCGGACTGAGAAAAGCAAAACAAATGTTTCCCCACCAACACAGCACAGAAATAGAGACAAAATTGCAAATAGATCAACGGATTCCAGTAGCGTTTGTTTTTTGACATTTTTTTATTCATCGGTTATATGAGAAAAATGTCATTATGCTACCCATGTTCATAATTAGGAATGATTCCCTCCAATCTCTAAATATAAGGACATGTCAAGTGGGTTAGTAGAATTTTCCTGTATCCTATCTCTCTCTGTGTCTTTCTCATAACTGGTTTATCTCATGTCTCTCCACGAAGGGTCATTGTCTTTAATCGACATGTGGCCAACACTAATAACAATTTTACTGTGAAAAGCTCCGAGTCGCCACATTCCGGCGCCTCGTTTAGGTAAGCTGGAACGGGAATATGAACCTGCGCTGCTGGTCTTGTTCTGCATCACTAACCAGCTGTCTAGCCCACTGAGCTAAACCAGGCCTCTCAGCCCGAACTGGCTTCCAACTAAATGGATCGAATCCGATTTACGCTAAAATGAGGTTGAAGCATTCAATGACCTTGGAGTGTTTAATGAGAACTGTAGAGACAATTTTCCTCTATATCTGATTTGGAATGCACATGGTGGTTGAGGATTTGATGTGGCATGGCCGAAGAATCTTTCCTTGCACTTAATCAAGCTGCCAGGATATTGGAGCATTTGACTGAACAGTGTAGAGCAAGCTTTACTTGCATGTAACCTGCACTGAACCTGCCCTGTGAGTTTTTGACATGACTGTGCACAGGGAGATTTACTCAGTGTCTGAACTGTGCTGCACCTGACCTGGGTGAGTTTGATAGGAAAATGCAGAGGTTTCTTTACCCAGTAACTAACCCCACTGTCAACCTGTCTTGGGGATCTCTGAAGGAAGAGGGCAGAGAGGTTTTGCGTGGTGTCGAACTCTTGGCTTCCAGGCAGTTAATGTGTTTGAGCGAGTTATGTAGAGGGAATTTAATTATATATCTAAACAGTCTGCAGCTGCTCTGAGAATGTTTGATGGGGACAGTGTGAGGGAGTTTCTCTTTGTCTCCAACCTGTGATGCACCTGTCCTGCGAGTGTTTGAAGGGACAGTCGTCGCTGGCTCTGTATTGAACCAGGCTGTGAGTCCGTCTCTGTTTATATTATACTACCTTGTACATGTGTCAGTTTATATTAAATAAGGACCTATTTCTCTTTGTTCATATTAAACTAGGCCACCAATTAGAGGACATGTCTTGATCAATAAGGCGTTCAGGAGTTATTGGGAGAAGGCAGGAGAATGGGGATTAGGAACATATTGGCCATGGTTTAATGGCGGAGCAGTCTCGATGGGTCGAATGGCCTAATTCTGCTCCTATATGTTATGGATTTATGGATCCAGTTTGTCTCTCTTTACATTAATCTAGAACCTGACTCTGTTTCTATTAATTTAAACCTGTCTCTGTATTACATTAGGTACAGCCTCAGTTCTGCCCTGGACCATATCTCTGTTCATATTACATTGACCCGGCCTCAGTAATTGCTGTGGAAGACCACGCACAATAATTTGGAAAGTAGCTGAGCTGGAAATGGTGAAGATTTTAAAAAAACTGAGGGAAAAGTGATAGTCTAAAACTCTTCAGCAAGCAATGCTGATCTATGTCCAGATAAACGTCATAGTCTGTCTTGTCAGCACGCTAGATGCATCTACACACAAGCGCAGACCTCCCTGATCTTCTTGCAGCCACTTCAACTTGTACAACTGAACTTCTATTGCCTGAGCCTAGTGCAATAAACTAAGGGAATGGAATAGTTGGAATTGTGTAACATAAACAAAGGACCATTAGATAAATAACTGAGACAGAAGCTAATGTTACAGCAACATTCATTCTCTTCACAGCAGGCACACAGTAGCTGCATTGTGTAACATCGACGGGATGCACTGCAGCAAATCGCCAAGATTTCTTCAACAGCACCTTCAATACCCGAGAACTCCGAGAATCACAAGGGCAGCAAGCACATGGGAACACAATACTCTGCATCCTCCTCACATACAGCTCTCTGGGTAGGAATTGGTCTTGGGCACCGGCAAAGAAGAAATGATATCTGAACTCTAATTCTGCTGACGGCACTGAAAATGAATATCAAATGCTGCAGAGCATACACTGTACACACTGGACATCCGTTGCAGGTTGTTGCCATATACTGATTTATTGTCCAAAATATGTATCATATTATCTTTCCATCTCAAAGACATGTGGAATAATGCGCCCACAGTTAAAAGCAGAGGTATCATCCAGTGGATTAATAAAAGTGAGCAGGTCTCGGAAAAAGTAGGCAGATTCAGGATCAAATATAGAATCCCTACAAGGCAGAAGGCCGCTCGGCCCATAGGATCTGCACCAACCTCTGAAATATAACCCTCCTCAATCCCCCGCCCTTGCACCATGACCTATGCATCCTTGGACACTGAGGTGCAATTTCGAATGGCCAATCCACCTAACCTGCACATATTTGGACTATGGGAGGAAACCGGAGCACACGGAGGAAAGCCACGAAGACACAGGGGAAAAGTAAAAACTCCACACAGATAGTCAGGAATTGAACCCCGGCGCTATGAGGCAGCAGTGGTACCCACTATGCCACCATGCCGCCGATGGCATAAGCAGAGATTGGGTCTAGTGCAATATAATCTGAGTTCTGGTTGAGGTGAGTGTGGTCTGATACAAATCGAGACATGATCAATGCAGCAATAAGAGGGATATCGTAAAATACAAGAGTAACAGAGGCAGGGTCCAGTATTATATAAACAGGGGTATGGACATGTGCAGCATTAACTAAAGCAGGATTGAGTTTATTGGAATTTAACTATCTAGTCGAGTAATAACTGAGACCGAACAACTTGTGATGCAAACAGAATGTTGTTCCAGTTACGATGCAGAGATAAACGTTCTGATACTGTAACCATTGTGACGTGTTTCTTGTCAGACTAACCGAGGCATGGGTCAGTGCGTCATAATTAAGGATTTGTAACATAAACTGGGTGTGAGCCCCGGATATTAACAACTGATATTCAGCCGAGTGCAGGAAAACTGAGACAGGACCTGCTGCAATGTGCTCGAGACATGGCCGAGTGTAATGTAAACAGAGGCGGGGGCTAGGTGAATGTAAGCAGAGAAATGATATGTTTGAAATGATTTAATGGGATCTTGGAGTCGCCAGTAACGTCAACATTTGCTGTCAATTCCTCATTTCCCTTGAGAATGTGGTGCTGAGCCCGCTTTATGAACCATTGCACTCCATACTGAGTACGTACACCCTTAGAGGTGACAGGAAGGGAGTTCCAGGATTTTGACCAGTGACAATGAAGGAACAGAGACATAGTTCACATCAAGGTGGTGTGAGGCCTGGTGGGTAACTTGCAGGTCCTGCTGTTACAATGCATCTGCCGGGCCTGGTCCTTTTAGGCAGCTGAGTTCCTGTGTTAGAAGGCGTTATAGAGGGAGGCAGTTGCTGCATTAGATCCTTGTGCGTCGTTCAAGCTACTAGAATTGTGCACCCGTGATGCAGGGAGTGAATGTTTAAATTGGTGGATGGGGTGTTCGTCCAGCCGGCTGCTTTGCCCTTGGTGGCGTCGAGATCTCACGTGTTGCTTAAGGGGCACACGTGAGACCAATGGAGATATTCAGTCAAACACCTGACTTCTGCCGTATAGATTCTGGATAGGGGTTGGGAAGTCACGAGGTGAGTTACACACCGCAGAATTTCCAGCCACTGACATGCTCTTGTAGCCACATTTTTTAAGTGTTCAGTTTTTGAGCAATGATAATCCCTAGGATATTGGTCGTGGGGGATTCAATCACGGTGGTATAATTTTAAATCGAGGAGAGACGGTTAGAATCTCCCTTTTTGGGATGGTCAATGCCTGACACTTGCCAGCCCAAGCCGGAATGCTGTCCAAGTCTTGCTGCATATGAAGACAGACTACTTCAGTATTTGAGGAGTCGAATATGGTGCAGAACATTGGGTAATAATCAGCGATCATCCCCAGTTCTGGCCTTATGATGAAGGGTGAAGCTTGGACCGGGGACACTATCCACGGACACTATATGTTACTGGATGATCCTTGACACTTTTTATAAAGTGGCTGATGATCAAATGCGGAGTGATAGGGAAATAATTGGCT
The DNA here is from genome assembly GCF_902713615.1 of Scyliorhinus canicula. Taxonomy (NCBI): domain Eukaryota; kingdom Metazoa; phylum Chordata; class Chondrichthyes; order Carcharhiniformes; family Scyliorhinidae; genus Scyliorhinus; species Scyliorhinus canicula. The sequence goes on from NW_024055457.1 coordinate 56,340, forward strand.
GGGTTGGATTTATCCCGCGTTTCATGAACGGGTCATGTTTAGCAATGTTGCACATTGTTGGGTACAAGCCAGTGCTGTATCTGCACTGGAGGAAGTTTCTTGGGGCGCAGCCAGTTCTGGAGCACAAACCTTCAGTATTGTTGCTATAATGTTGCCAGGTCTAATAACGTTTGCAGCGCTGTCAGCCATTTCTTGATATGGTGTGGAGGGATCTAACTTCCTGAAGACTGACATCCACGATGATGCAGACCACTGGAGGAGGCCGAGATGGACCATCCTCTCGGCACCTCTGGCAGAAACTTTCAGTCTTGTTTTTTGCACTGATGTGCTTGGATCCCCCATCATTGAAGAGGGGAATTTTGTTGAGGCTCCTGCTCCGGCTAGTTCATTACTATTCAGGACTGGATGTGGGTGAACTGCAAAGGTAGATCCTATCCATTAAAAATAGGATCACAGTGATTGTGTGATATAAACATTGACATGTACCGGTGCAGTATTAATTGAAACAGAGTGCCGTGTCATGTAAACAGAGACTGAGTCTAGTCTAAAAAAAACCAGATAGAGCCCAATTTAAAATTAAAAGAGACAGGGATTAGTGCAGTAATTATTGTGGCAATGTCTGCTTCATGTAATGTAAAGCATCTCGATTTAAATTCCATCTGCTGGCCAAACTTTGCAATTGCAGTTACTGTGAAAATGTTGCTGTCAGGTGTGATCCATGATGTTGATGGGTCAATAATTCATTTCCACAAATGTAATATCACATCGCGTTCTGCGGAGCTGCTAAAATCTCAGGTTTAACTTATTGCAGGTGTTGGTGGCTGATTCTTGCGCAGTGAGGTCAGTGCCAGAGCAAAGCGGCTGAATCCCTGGTCGCGCGTTTTTGTTCATGTTTGTTAAATGGAGGAGTGTGGGCCCTGTATGGAGTCCAAAGGAAATGTAACATTCAACTTAACGTACATGATGTTGGGGCGAATTTGTTGGTCCATTATACCAGCTGAAAGACGTTGGGGTCATTGTCTCCAAAGCCTCCAAGGAAGTTAAGATGGGATCTTAAGTTGAATGGGAAATTGTGGGTGTGCGTGTAAGACAGAGAGAATGCGTGTGTGAGAGACTATATATCTGTGTTTCGTGTGTGTGTGCGAAAGCACCCATGCTGTGTACAACTGAATGTCACTCAGGTCACAGGCATCCTTCAATTTCCAATAGATAACCAAGAAATATCCACTGATTTCGAGACAAGTGTTGCACATGAAGCTCCCAATTGTCGTTCTGGGTTTTCATATTCTCGGTTTGTGTCAATGTCAAAGCTGCTAAATCCACTGGTCCTGGTGGCTCACACCAGCCCACCGGAAGTGCCGCCATGTTTTCCGTTTGCTGCTGGTGACACCCAATTGCGATGCTCAATATCTCGGTTTAGGGACATTATGTCAAACTTAGAAGAAACCTTGAAGTGGAATATTTGGCTCCCCACTGGATGCGTGGCTCCAGCTGCTTCGCGAAGTGGAAATTCATGTGACCATCTTCCATTTGGAGACCACAGTAGAACCGTGCAAACCACCTTTTTTGATTGTTTTGAAGGGACTTGGAAGCTCTGTCTTTGAGAGCAATGCTGCATTTCTGATTTTGTCCTGCCAGTAAATATCCATAATGCACTGCGGACGACAAAGATGAAATTTTTTGAGCTATTTTTCTTGACAGCTGCAAGTGTTCCTTGTTTCACAGACATACGACAAGGTTCATAGAATCATAGAATTTACAGTGCAGAAGGAGGCTATTCGGCCCATCAAGTCCCTTGGAGACAGCATCCTACCTAACCCGTACTTCCACCCTATCCCCACATCTCCACCCTATCTCTGTAATACCATCTGACCTTTTATGGATGCTTATAGTAATTTAGCATAGCCAATCCAACTATCCTGGACATCTTAGGACTGTGGGAGGGAACCGGAGCGCCCGGAGGAACCCACGCAGACACGGAGAGAATTTGCAGACTCTGCACAGTGACCCAAGGCAGAAATTGAACCGGTGAGCCTGAAGCTATGGAGCAACTGTGCTTGCCACTGTTCTAACTTGCTGGCCTAAGGTTCTGAGAGTTTAGGCCTTATAAACCATTAGCTCATTCCAAAGCTTGATGTTATTCCATGGACATTTTAATGAGTCAAACAAAGGTAGTACCTGCTTTCCCCATGTCAGCATCATGTTCTACATCAAGGCTGAAAGTGCAACACCTTGTCCATGATCACTGTTTTCCTCATGCTTATGGCAAGGAAGAACAAGTTACAGGCATTGGGGACAGAGTCCATGAGTCTCTCTGGATGAGGTTTTGTTTGGATGATAGAATTTTCAGCCTAGAGGAATTCTCTGATGCGGATGCATTGTGATTTTGTATCAGTTTTGATGACTGAAAGGTTGTAGGGGTTGCAGCCTGACCGAGTGTGCTAGTGGATTTCATCCATATCTTCAGGGAAGGCAAAGATCAGCAGCTTGAAGAGAAAGCTCCCGAATAGAGTTGGGTAAATCACACGGTCCTCTTTCACTCAAGTATTCACTTAGAATCTGTCGGAAGTGGAATCGTCAATCTGTACAATGCAGTGCATTTTGCCATGGAAGAAGTGAATGAGACAGGGGAGCTTTAGCAGACAGCCAATTATCCCCAAAACCTATAGTCTCTGCTCTGCTGACGGTGTCGAATGTTTATTGATGTTGATGAAAGCAAGGTGAAGAGGTAGACTTGTGGTATAGGGAACAGATCACGCCCAGAGTAAATATTGCAACACAAACACCACACCTTGCTTCCAGCTACATTCGGCCTGCAAGTAGATGATGTATTTAAAGTGTGAAGCTAGCAAAGGCCTTCCCAGTGCTGCTATGAGTGAGATATGTCAATAGTTGCTGCAGTTTCCTCTGTCCACTTTGTTTTCAGATATTGGTTATGATTTTGCATCATGAATCTCTTGTGGGATGGTTTATATCTTCCATCAGAGAAGGAGAAGGCCACAAATGTTCAGAAACACAGTAATTATATTCATCAATCTTCATTCAATTATGAATATAAATAATTGAATTCACCAATTACCGTCGTTTCACAAAAATTAATACAGTTGTAAATTAAGTTATATGGTGCGGGTGTGGCTAGTTGGGCCATGATTTATTGACCATCGCTAATTGTCTTTCACAAAGTGGTGATGTGCTACCTATTTGAACCTCCGCAGTCACTCTGGTGTCGGTACACCGACGGTGCTGTTCGGGAGGGAGTTATAGTCGTTCGAACCAGCGACACCGAAGATGCTGCGATACATTTCCAAGTCAGGATAGTGTGTGATTTGGAGGGGAATTTCCAGGTGGCGATCTTTCCATGTGTCAGCTGCCTTTTCCTTCTAGAAGGCAATGGGCCTGGATTTAGAAGGTGTTTCAAAGGAGACTTGATGGGTTTCTGTGGTGCATCTTGCGGATGGTAAATTATTGTCATTGTTCAACGGTGGTGGATGGAACCTTGCCTCCCACATCTCCTCTAAACTTTGCCGCACGGACCTTAATCCTATGCTACCTGGTGACTGACCTCGCCACCCTGGGAATGAGTTCCTGCCATCCATTCTAGCCATGTCCATCATAAGAGTGTTTGCACATAGGGTGACAATCAAGCGGGCTGCTTTGACCTGGATGGTGTCAAGCTTCTTCAATGTTGTTGGAGCTGCACCCAGCCAGGCAACTGGAGAGTATTCAATTACACTCCTGACTTATGCCTTATAGATGGTGAACAGGCTTTGGGAGTCATGAGTGAGTTACTCGCCACAGATTCCCTAGACCCTGACCAGATCATGTCACCTCAGCATTTATATGGTCAATCCAGGACAGTTTCTGGTCAATGTTAACCCAGGGTATTGATAATTGGGGATTCAGCGATGACAATATCATTGAATGTCAAGGAGAGATTGTTAGATTCTATTTTGGTGGAGATGGTCATTCTTTAGCACTTCCGTGGCGAATGTTACCAATTATCACAACTCACAAAGTTAAATACTTATATTAATCAATTATGATCAACTCACAACATAAATAGTTACATTCACCTATTATTTTCCGCATTTGGTTTTACAAAATGTAAATGCAATTCATTTAAGGGAGGTGGATTTGAGACCAGGAAGAGATCAGCCATGATGATTGAACGGCGGAGCAGGCTCCAATGTCTGAAACTCCGACTTCTGCTCCTAATTCCTATGTTTAACATAATTTATTGAGATTAAACTTCATTGAGATAGCATTGACCATTCTGTCACCAACAAGTAACATCTGCGTCAGAATTCAATGTGAAATTGAATTAAACCACACCGAGGATAATGTGCAGCCTCCCAGCAGCCTCTGCGCTGTATTGGTCAGTAATCACCTCATCGTCACACAGAATCGCCAGACTGGAGGGTGAGATGATTTTTAAAGTGTCGGTAGAAATGAAAATACCTGTACCTGATGTGACGTTAATGAATCTTTAAATTCATTATTTGTTATTACATTGTTTTGGAAAGCAATTCAACGTCCGCATCTGTCCACTGAGTTTCACAGGATTTCTGTTTTCAGTCTGGTGTCTTCATGAAGTTGTGTCGGGACATCTGGAGTGACTTTTGTACATGAAATGACCACATGCACACAATATTACAACCGTCCCTCCTCAATGTAATCATGTTCCCGCTTTCTGTCTTTGAAATGAAGATTCGTCATCAGCAGAGAAGAATCGCTAGAACCGCAGGAATATCTCTACTTTCCTCTTAGTGAAGTCCAGCTCGTCAGTTCCCGATAGTCTGGGGATGGAATTCACCCAGAAAAGTTTCAGCCACCGAATGTATTAGTCTGGCACTAATTATCATATTCACAGAGTATCATAGAATTTACAGTGCAGAAGGAGGCCATTCGGCCCATCGAGTCTGCACCGGCTCTTGGAAAGAGCACCTTACCCAAAGTCAACACCTCCACCTTATCCCCATAACCCAGTAACCCCACCCAACACTAAGGGCAATTTTGGACACTAACAGCAATTTATCATGGCCAATCCACCTAACCTGCACATCTTTGGACTGTGGGAGGAAACCGGAGCACCCGGAGGAAACCCACACACACACGGGGAGGATGTGCAGACTCCGCACAGACAGTGACCCAAGCCGGAATCGAACCTGGGACCCTGGAGCTGTGAAGCAATTGTGCTATCCACAAATTATGAAGGACCTGCTTTAATTTATCAAGCGCAAAATTGAGAATGTGGAACAACATCTTTCAGACCATCTATCCATCCATCCATCAACCACATTCACTGATTCCTCATTTAAAATATTCAGGCATCCAACCAACATCCATCCCTACATAAAAGCAGTCATCCCTTTATCTTTTGGCAGGTGGTGGTGTAGTATTCATGTTATTGTACCAGTAATCCAAAGGCCCAGTCTAATCCTGTGGGGACTCAGGTACAAATCCCACTATTGTCAGTGGTGGAATTTGATATCAATTAATAAATATGGATTACATAATAATGGTGACCATGAAATCCCCTCTGCTTTACCAATGAAGGAAATCTGACATCCCTCCCTGGTCTCACCGACATGTGGCTCCAGTCGGACAGCAACATGTCTGACTCTTCAGTTCCTTCTGAGCTGGCCCACTCAGTTCAACAGCAATTAGGGACAGGGAACACATGGTGGTCTTGCCAGTGAGTCCCACATTCCATGGAAGAATAAAGGGAAAACACATGAATTACGTGTTTATCTATTACAAAATGTACCCTCTGTCTGATAGTCTGCTTGTATTTCTATCCATCATCACAATGTTATGAGGTGTGGGAGAGATCCTCCAGCCGGTTAGTGTTGTTAAGAGAGGCTAGAAAAGCTGGATAACTCTCCTTTCCTTAGAGATGGGAACAGTTCAAATAAATTCGCAATTTAAAACATAAAATGATCTCCAGTACTGTTGCTGGGTAGATTTGTTTATAAATAGTCCTCATTGACAATGTTAAGAATTTGAAGTTGGCTTGCAGCCAAGCGGTCAGTACTGAGGAAACAGATCTTTGAAAAACAAAACCAGATGCTTCCTGCAAACAACATCGAACATTCGAGCCTCCCTGACTGCAGGCGGCTGGATTGCTGCCAAATACAGTGTGGGGCAGATTAGCCTGAATATGAATGGACACAATGGGATTGATCCATTCAAACAATAAATGTTTCAGTCTCACATGAAGTAAACGTTTAAAATGGTGATCCATGCAAAGAAATATATTCACTGAATGTTTTGTTCACTATGAGATTAAACACAATGGGAAAATAGTTAACTGACCAGATGCTATTTAATTTATATTAGTTCCGAGGAAAGGTCACTCTAGTTATTAAAGTCCGTTTGTTAAGAGCCTAATGAAGTGAGAGTGAGTGGCGTTGATGGACCCAATCCACAAGTTCAATAAGATGACTTCAATTACAAAAAATAAAATAAAATGAATTTAAAGTAAATAAACTGCATTAAACTCGCGGGGATTCCTAGAATATTCTCCGAATTCTTGATCTCCTTGATCTCTTATACCCGATTAACACCGTGTTCTGTACAGTTTAATTTGTCTGGATTTCAATTGTTTAACAGTCCCTCTCATTGCTGCCAATGAGCGGAGAAATGACCAGTTCATGACCTGCTTTCGTGGAGAATAAAACATTTATTCCTGTGATATTGTGTAATATGCCGCAAAGTCCTGATATTCTGTGTTCCCAACACCAGTGAATGTTAGACAGCCGCTGGTCAGTAAAATTAGCGGCAACGATTTGGATGCTAAAGGATAACTTTGCTGATCGCCGCGTCCGTTCTGATTCATTAATTTCTCTGTCAAAAGCTGGTCTGAATTTTATGTTTCTCTGTCAACTCACTGCTGAATTATCAGGCAAGCGGCTTCTTTTACCGCTAATGTTCACAGGACTGTCTGAGGCTCAGGGGCAAATCGAGAAATGTAAAGAGAGACATTGTATAATGTGAGGAGTTTCTTCTTGTCGACAGACCCACATTGTACAGTGATGGCCATCCGCTCTGCAAATGTAATCACGTCATTCATTCCCTCATTTAGTTACATTTCGTCTGATAAATTATACTTTGCTGTTGTAATTGGATAGACAGACGATTTATACCCTGATAAATGTAATTTATTCTGTTTATGTTCATCCCTTTATATTGGAGTGCAGAAATAAAGAGACTTAATGTATAATGGAATTAGATTTTACTCAGAGATGCTCAAATATAATTTTCCATTCGGATGAGGATAGACATTACAATGAATCCATTCAGCCAAACAAATATTCCGACCTAATGTCACTTTTTAATAATAACCTATAGTAAATATCTGAGTCCATTCTGTTGGGGGTGTGGAAGGTGGGACGTGGATCCAGGCGCCGCCTCCACCAGGGAATCAACAGGCGGCGCCTGGAAAGCCGCCCCCTTCTGCCGGGTATTTAAATGCCGCTCACTGGGACCCGAATCCAACAGTCCGGGAGCTGGTTTGTTCACTGAGTTCCTGACACAACCATTTCCCCCAAATGACCAGAAGGATGAGGTGGGCCATTTCTCTCAGTTTGTTGCTGACTTTCTTATCCCGTGAGTAGTTTTTATTGTCCAAGTCTCTCACTGTTACTGTCTCAGTGTTAGTCTCTCTCTGGAATGTTCCAGAGTCACCAATCATTTCACCAGCATTAATCCTCGGGCTTTTTGATATATTTTTACAGGTGTGCAGTCGGATGTTGTGTTGACTCAGCCAGAGGCAGAGACCGGGCGTCCCGGAGGCTCCCTGACACTGACCTGTAAAACCAGCGGCTTCGATCTTGGCAGCTACTACATGGCCTGGATCCGCCAGGTTCCCGGACAGGGGCTGGAGTGGCTCGTTAGCTACTACGATTCATCTAGTAACAACTACGCCCCAGCCATTAAAGATCGATTTACTGCGTCCAAAGACACTTCAAACAACATCTTCTCTTTGGCCATGAGGAGCCTGAAGACCGAAGACACCGCCATCTATTACTGTGCAAGACACCACAGCGAGAGGAACCAGGACTGGACCCGCACAAGAACAGCTCGAGAGAGAATTCAGTAACTTCAACCTTAACCTGAAGGTCAGCACTTGATCCAAATGTAATATTAATGTCAGTGATCAGAGTCATTGCACACGCTGCTTCTTACATAACTCACACAGAGAAAATTAAACAGTAAAACTGAACAAACCGATCGATCTAATAGGATGAGCTTTTGTCTGTTTATATTTACTGTTCACAGTTTCAGCAATTAGAGACTTGGCTATAATCCTGGTTTTATTATTTCTGATACTTGGGAAAATCTATGTACTTTGGATTTGATAAACTACTGTATAAATTGTAAATTAGATCAGAAGTAAACGTGTATTTGAAGTGAATATTGAGCGGCAGGACTGAACAGAGAGTGAGTGCAGTTTCTGTGCGGGTGTCTGTCACTGTGACTACAGCAGTGGGTCACCGTGCTGTGCACAGTGACATCCTCATACAAAAACCTCAGTGATATAGTTTGTTCAAATTGGTGATCAGCGCCACAACAGGATTGTCAACGTAAATTAATTTTAAATAAAACAAAGTTTGGAACTAATATTAGTTTTCAAAAAGGTATAAAAATCTTCCACTTTATCACTGTTCACCGACTCGCTAAATCTGTACAGAGGGTTTAAAAGTGTTCCGATCTTATTTATAAATGTAAAGACCAGGACAAGGTGAAATAACTCACCCATTCGTTCTTGGAAGAGACAGAATTTAGTTTTTGAGTGAACAGTGAAATTAAATCTCAGTGTTTTACAGTTAACATTTTGCCGCAGTATTTGACACGCTGTGTCTCACTGTGATAACTGGCGCACAGCAGTTACTGTCAATACAAAAAGCCCCTCAGCACTAATTAACTGAAGCTAGCTCAGTGTTCGATTTTACAATCCAACTTTATTCACAGTGAAGCGTTATTCATCTCCAGCACTGACAAAATGACAATAATTAATATGGGAAATCTGTGACAATTATTCACTCATTAGTTAGTGATTTCAATAACATGTTCATCTTTTACTCTGAAATATAAAACATTAGCGTCATTTCTGAACAATAGCGACATCCACAAATACAATTCTAATTTAATGAAAATTCATTACAAGTTTAATTTGCCGCTGGTTTGTGAATATTTAAAATAATGGTGGATTTCTATCTATTTTGTGCAGATGTGGTTATTGAATGGAGCAGTCCAGGGAATGTGACACTGTGACCACTTGGACTACTGGGGACAAGGGACCATGGTGACGGTGACTTCAGGTAAGAACTGTTCCGTTATTTATGAACTGTTTTACTTGAGTGTTTGTTTTACTTATTTTTTCTATTTTAACTATGCATTCGTTCACTGAATTGCGGGTTTGCTGGATTCTGTATTGAGATTTTGTTGTAATGTTTCATGTGATTCTGCTGAAAAAGGAATTAGTCTGCCTCTTGATAAAAGATGCTGCTGAGGGATTCAGTCCCTGGTTGTTATGATTTGATGTTTATTTGCTGAGGATACTGTGTGGCTGGGTACTTTAATACCTAACGCCTGTTAAACAGTTTGGTATTTATGTAATGTTTAATCTCAGTGACATCTGGTGGCTGCAGGTTTTACCACCACAAGTGTTAGAAATCTGCCCAATATTAACAAAATATGCTGAAGTACCTGTGTCAATTTATTGAACACTTCCCGCTTAGTGACAATGCTGACGATATTCTTCCATATTTCTGTTTGTTTTAATTGTTCATTCACTTGCTGAAAGGCGGATTTCGTGGGTTCTAGATTGAGATTTTCTTGAAATGCTGTTTGATTCTGTTGAATTGTAGGTTTGAGCTGGTTCTCCATGAGACGAATTTCAGCCCCTCGGTGATGTGATTTGGTATTTTTTCTGCTCAGGAGTTTCTGTCTGGGTGATTTTGAATGAGTAAAATTTGTGAAACGGTTCTGGCGTTTCTATGTTCTTTGAAGTCGGTGATATTGAGCGGTTCCATGTTTTTTAACTGAATGAATACAAGACATGTGTTTGAAACTGCTGCACGGTTGTAGGCAGAACACAGTCAGGGTTTCAGAGTGTTTTTTTAAAAGTGATGATTGCAGATTAAGCCACAGTTTAAAATGCTCTTTCCGAACATAATTTGTTGCTGCAATCACAGTCTGTTTTTTCTCCAATGTTCCATCTTGGTGGGATTGATGGATGCAGCTTTTATCTCTCCTTCCAACTGTTTAAATGCGTTTGAAATATGGCCCAATATGAATAAAATGTGGTAAAGTTTCAAAAATAGTTTTGACATACCCCACATACTCACAATGCTATTACTGTTGTTCTGTATTTTATTTAGTTTGATCATTCATACTTTAGGCGGCGAACTGGTTTGCTGGATTCGATATTCAGATGTTTTTGAAATATTACGTTTGATTCTGTTGAATATAGAATTGAGCTGCTTCTCAATGAAACGGGTTCAGTCCTTACGATGAGTTTTGGTGTTTTCCTGCTGAGGAGATAGTGTGTCTGGGTGATTTTGAATAAGTACAATTTGTGAAGCGGTTTTCTGTTTCTCCGTTGTTTCTGCATTGTTCAAACTCGGTGACTTTGAGCAGTTACACGTTTTCTGGTTAAATGTAGAAAGGTTTGGGCGTTTGAATCTCCTTGAAGCACAATGGTAGGGAGTAAACGCGGCAGGTTTCGAAAATAAAGAAAGGAATTAAAGATTTGAGAGTCATTTTTAAATTTTACCTAATGGTGACTGATTAAACTAAACCATGGTGTCATTAAGAACACAATTCGTCACTGCAATCTGAAACTATTTATTTAAAACGTTTTCAAATTAGTGAGTAAAATTAATATAACTTAAACAATTATAATGACATGTTATAACCATATTATCCAAATATGTTTTCATATTAATATCATTAATGATCAACCGCCTTCCACAATTCTGCTGTGCTCTGCACACCATTAGCATGGCCGGAAAATTTTCTGGGCTGGGAATATTTTGTGATTATTTATGAAACTGTTTTAATAATAACATACTGATTCTACAGCACTGTTCAATTGCACAAGATATATTTGAATTATTTTTTATTTCTCTGATTACGTTTGCAGTTACTTAAACAGGAGTTTTATATTGCAGTTTGGCAATTTATGTATCCGATTATTGTATTATTTATGTACAGAAGCTCGAATATTATCTCTTCACCGTCATTTTTCATTGTCTCTAATCTAATCATAAAGAGTTTCTCAGAGGTGGAAGTCGCTGACAGTGCAGGAATTGTTCTTATGATTTTATCTAAATTGTAGGAATGTTCACACTGCACAGGGCTGGAGACACCGTAAAAGCTTGAAATGCAAAGAGATTAATTTAATTACAAAAGGAAAATATTAGCTTTGCAAAAATTAATAATGTCCTATCTCGCATAGCTGTGCTGTACACAATATAGCATTATAGAAATAAAACAAATTATACAATAGAAGAATAGATTATATCTGAGCCTCAAGCTTATTTCTTATTAAATCATAAATTGAACAAGAACATTTCTCCATCATTTTCTCATTATGTTTCAGTGCTGTGTAGAGGATCTGACTGAGTTGTTTTCATTAAGTTTTGCACTGATTAATTTTGGATCTCCTTTCTTTAAGCAATATTTTCAATAATAAAGTTAATCGAATTGCCTGAATGATTAAATCTCGGAAACACTTTTATTGATCACAAACTACCAAGGACTTTACTGTTAGAGATATAGTTTCGAGTTAGAGCAGTTTAGCAATTCGGGAGTACCGCTTTAATAAACTGATGATATATTACACATGTCTGAATTATTCCATCCGATAATTTGAAGTTTAATATTTAATTAAATCCAAGTTATTTAGCAAATTTCAGGCAGGAGCAGGTTTTGAATTGCAGAGAACCATTTTTTATTATTTATATTATACAGTACAAATCAGCTGACAGGTCAACTAATTGACAATTGGCAATAACTTGCAATGCAACATTAGTACTAACTAATTCAAAATAAATTAACTCCTACAATTGAGTAGTACACTGGCGTGCCATATCAAAGCTATTGGAGAATGTTTAATTGTACTGAAAATAATTTAGAAGGCAATACATTTATTTACTCAGGTTTTTTGAGGTGACCTGTCTCGATTGTTTTATTGATTATGTTTAATTAGAAAATTGCATCAAATCAGGTAATCAGTTTCCAATGTGAATGTTTCCTGGTTTGATCATTTCTTAGCAAACACTGGATCTCTGTCACGGACATTAAACTCCCCTCAATCTGTTATATTTAATGTGATTATTCTCAGTGAAAATACATTGTGCCCAATTCAGACAGACAGGAGAAATAGCTGAAAGGCGAAGGGAGCTTTGAAATTAATATCAGTTTCATTTCAAAGAGGTTATTGAATTGTTATTGTCGTAGGTTGACCATTTATCAATTAGAATCGAGCAGTTTGAATGATTCGTTCTCCTGTGTTTCAGAATGAAATTTGACAGACTCGGTACTCATCCGCACACTGTTTCTCCCTCACACACTCCCTCTCTCCCACAAACCCGGACTATTCCTCAAACACACAGACACTCTCTCTCACAGACACTCTCACATACACAATAGCTCTTCAAAAACACACAGTCTCTCTCTCACACACACACTCGGTCACACACACGCACTGCCTCACACACTCAGTCTCTTACATACTCTCTGTCTCCAACTTTTTATCTGTCCAACTCTCCCTCACACACCAACAGACTGTCACTCGCTCTCTCACATGCACAGGCACGTTATCCCTCTCTCTCTTTCACAGGCAATCTCCCTCTCACACTCTCTCACACACACTCTCTCTTGCACGCTTTACCAATCTCACTCACATACACAATCATTCGCAGACACACACTCTCACACACATACACTCTTGCACACATTATCTCTTGCACAAACGCTCGTTCACACACATGCTCTGTCACACACATCTCTCTCACACATCCGCTCTCTCACACATACACTCTCGCGCATACGCTCTCTCTCTCACACACTCTCTCTGACATGCATGGTCTCTCGCACGCACGTTCTCTCATGCTCTCTCGCACACATGCTCTCACACACACGCTCTCACACACACACGGCCTCTCTCACACACACATGCTCTCTTGTACTCCTGCTCTCTCACACATATATCCTCTCTTTCATACATACTCTCTTATGCACATGCGCTCTGATACTCACACTCTCTCGCACGCACTCTCACTCACTTACTCACTCAGTCATGTTCACTGACACACATGCTCTCTCACGCACATGCTTTCTCACACACATGCTCTGTTGCATCCATGCTTTCTCACACACATGTACTCTCCCACACATGCTTTCTCACACACACGCTCTCTCACACACATATCACTCGTACTCACGTTCTCTTGCACACACGCTCCCTCACACACATGCCCTCTCACTCACACGCTCTCTCGTACACTCACTCTCTCACACACACGCTCTCTCATTCACACGCTCTCTCGTACACTCACTCTCTCACACACACACGCTCTCTCATTCACACGCTCTCTCGTACACTCACTCTCTCACACTCATGCTCTCACCTACACACGCTCTCTCACACACACGCTCTCGCATTCCTTCTTGCACACACGCTCTCTCACACACACGCTCTCTCATTCTCTCTTGCACACTCACTCACACTCATGCTCTCTCATTCTCGCTTGCACACACGCTCTCTCACACACATGCTCTCTCGTACCCATGCTCTCTCGCACACATGCTCTCACACACATGTTCTCTTGTACACATGCTGTCTCGTGCTCACGTTCTCTCACACGCACACTCTCTCACCCACACGCTCTCACAAACATGATGTCTGGCACACATGCTCTCTCACACATATGCTGTCTCACTCACATGCTTTGGTGCATACATGCTCTCTCACACACAGTTTTGCGCATAGTCTCTCTCCTGTGCACACTATTTTGCTCCCTCACACACATCCTCTCGCTCGCTCAAATACACACAATGGCGCTCTCACACTCAGATATTCTATGACACACAGAGATACTCTCTCACAGCCACACGTATACTCTCTCTCCCACTCTCTTCATCCGTCTCTCGCATGAATGCAGACACATACATAGACACAGACACTCGGTCTCAGACACATACCCACACTCTCCCTCTCACACACACATACACTCAGCCACGCACACACTGTCAGATACAGAGATGGGAGCGACTGAATCTAACATCAATAATAAACATAATAATCTTTACTGTTGTCACAAGTGGGCTCACATTAACACTGCAATGAAGGTACTGTGAAAATCCCCTACACGCCACACTCTGGCGCCTGTTCGGGTACACCGAGGAAGAATTCAGAATATCCAAACCACCTTACAGGACGTTTTTCAGGACTTGTGGGAGGAATCCGGAGCACCCGGAGGAAACCCACGTAGACACGGGGAGAACCTGTAGACTCCACACAGGCAATGACCCAAGTGGGAATCGAACCCGGATCCCTGGTGCTGTGAAGCGACAGTGCTAACCACTGTGCTACAGTGCCGCCAAATCACGGCATCATTTAAACGTGTGGCCTCAAGGAGCCTAACCAAAGAATGAATGGATGGGAATCAGGAGAACAATCTCCGCTGGTTGGAGTCATAACCAGCACCAAGGTAGATGGATTCCATTGCTGGAGGTTAATCATCTCAATTCCAGGACATCACTGCGAGACTTCTTCAGGGCAGTGTCCTCGGACAAACCATCAATGCTTATTCATCAATGACCTTTTCATCATAATGTCTGAACTGGGACTGTTCTCAGATGATTGCACCAAGCTCAGCACAATTTGCAGCTGTGCAGTCACTGAATAAATCTATGTGTAAATAAAGCAACACGGAGACGACATCAGGTTCTGGCTGACAAGTGGTAAGTAACAGTCAAGTCACCCAATCGAAGGCAATGCCCACCTCCAGTAAGAACGGATCTAACCACCGCCCCTTGACATTCACTGCCATTACCATCATTGAATCCCCACTCGGAACCTCCAGGGGGTTCACATGGACCAGAAAGTGATCTGGACGAATCATATAAATTTTGAGGCCAGAAGAACAGATCAACGGTGAGGAGTCCTGCGGTGAAAAACTCATCTCCTGACTCCCCAAAGCCTGTCCACCATCTAAAGATCCGCTGCAGAAACTCATCGTGTCTCCTTCTGCAGCACCTTCCAAACCCATGGCAGCGGCCATCTGGACAAGGACAGCAGACACATCGGAACATCACCAACTGGAAGCTCAACTCCAAGTCACTCAGCATCATGACTATAAAATATATCCCCGTTCCTTCACTGCCGCTGGTTCAAAACCATGGAACTGACTCGGGGAAACCACACATGGACTGCACTGGTTAAAGAATTAAGCTCACCATCTTCTCAAAGGCAGTGAGGGGTGGAAAATAAATGCTGGCCCAACCAGAGACGTCTGCATCACAAGAATGAATAAACAGAACACACTCTCCGTGATACAATATGGCAAGAATTTTACAGGCAGAAAAATCCCATTTGCAAAATGAAAATCCATTAAGTTGCAGGAATGTTCATTGTCCCAGTTCTAAATTATTTGTGGAAAACGAAATTACATCGGCATTAAAGCAGCTGCCCAGTGATCTACACTGCTGTCTGACTGTACACAGCCGGTGTTACTGAAAGTATTAAAGCAGCTGCCCAGTGATCTACACTGCTGTCTGACTGTACACAGCCGGTGTTACTGAAAGTATTAAAGCAGCTGCCCAGTGATCTACACTGCTGTCTGACTTTACACAGCCGGGGTTACTGAAAGTATTAAAGCAGCTGTCCAGTGATCTACACTGCTGTCTGACTGTACACAGCCGGTGTTACTGACAGTATTAAAGCAGCTGCCCAGTGATCTACACTGCTGTCTGACTGTACACAGCCCGTGTTACTGAAAGCTGATCAATGTGAAGAATCAGAACAGGATCGATGGAGAGGAAGAGGAGGAGGTGGGGGTGGTGGAGCCGAATGGAGGAGCCCCCAGCTCGGCTGTGGACACCAGGCAACGGGAAGCTGAGCCTGAGCAGAAACTCATCCAGAGAAACATCGTCCTAATGGGCTGGGAGCACCTGGGAATCATCACTCAGCCACGGTCACTAACTCACTCACTCACTCATTCGCCCTCACTCACCTATCTTCACTCATTCACTTACCCTCACCTGTCTTCACTCATTCACTTACACTCACTCGCCATCACTCATTGACCTCACGCACCCATCCTCAATGATAAACCTTTCCTTAACCACCCTCACACCCACCCTCTCACCCACGGTCACTCACTCATCCTCACTCACCCACCCTCTCTGACACATTCTCAATCACCCACGCTCACTCACGCACCCTCCTTGACACACCATCACTCACACACACACCCTGACACACACACACTCACCCAACCTCCCTGACACACTCTCACCCACCCACCCTCCCTGACACACTCTCACTCACCCACTCTCACTCACCAACCCTCTCTGACACACACACATTCACCCACCCTCCCTGACACACTCTCACTTACCCACCCTCCCTGACACACTCTCACTCACCCACCCTCCCTGACACGCTCTCACTCACCCTCCCTGACACGCTCTCACTCACCCTCCCTGATACACTCTCACTCACCCATCCTACT
Source organism: Scyliorhinus canicula (assembly GCF_902713615.1). Taxonomy (NCBI): domain Eukaryota; kingdom Metazoa; phylum Chordata; class Chondrichthyes; order Carcharhiniformes; family Scyliorhinidae; genus Scyliorhinus; species Scyliorhinus canicula. The sequence goes on from NW_024055457.1 coordinate 73,088, forward strand.
TGACATACTCACACTCACCCACCCTCCCTGACACACACTCACCCACCCTCCCAGACACCATCTCACTCACCCACCCTCACTGACACACCCACCCTGACACACTCTCACTCACACACCCTCACACACCCACCCTGACACACTCTCACTCACCCACCCTCCCTGACACACTCTCACTCACCCACCCACCCTGACACACTCTCATTCATCCACCCTCACTGACACACACTCACTGACCCATCCTCCCTGACACGCTCTCACTCACCCACCCTCACTCATCCACCCTCACTGACCCACCCACCCTGACACACTCACTCACACACCCTCACACACCCTCCCTGCCACTCTCTCATTCATCCACCCTCCCTGACACACTCTCACTCACCCACCCCCCGACACAATCTCAGTCACCCACCCTCACTGACACACACTCACTGACCCACCCTCCCTGACAGACTCTCACTCACCCATCCTCCCTGACACTCACTCACTCACCCACCCTCACTCACCCACCCTCACTGACCCATCCAACCTGACACACTCTCACTCACGCACCCTCCCTGACACACTGTCACTCACCCCCCCCCCTCACTCACCCACCCTCACTCACACACTCTCACTCACACACCCTCCCTGACACACTGTCACTCACCTACCCTCACTCACCCACCCTCAGTCACACACCCACCCTGACACACTGTCACTCACCCACACTCATTCACCCGCCCTCACTCACCCACCCTCACTCACACACCCTCACTCACACACCCACCCTGACACACTGTCACTCACCCACCCTCATTCACCCGCCCTCACTCACCCACCCTCACTCACACACCCTCACTCACACACCCACCCTGACACACTGTCACTCACCCACACTCATTCACCCGCCCTCACTCACCCACCCTCACTCACACACCCTCACTCACACACCCACCCTGACACACTGTCACTCACCCACCCTCATTCACCCGCCCTCACTCACACACCCTCCCTGACACACTTTCACCCACCCACCCTCCCTGACAGACACTCACTCACCCACCCTCCCTGACACACTCTCACTGACCCATCCGCCCTGACACACTCTCACTCACCCACCCTCCTTGACACACACTAACGCACCCATCCTGACACACTCTCACTCACACGCCCTCACACACACACACTCACCCATCCGCATTCAATATCACTCACTCACCCTCCTTGACTCGTTCTTACATGCCCAACCTAACTCGTAACCCTCAATCACACACCCTCACCCACTCCCACTCGCTCACCTACCCCTATTCACTCACCCACCCTCACGCATTCCCACATACCCTCATTCAGTAACCCACCCTCACTTACACATTCTCGCTCCCCTTCACTCAAATACCATCACCCACCCTAATTCGGCCACACTCACTCCCTCACCCTCCCACCCACCATCGCACTCTAATCCTCCCTCACTCACCCAGCCTCACCTATTCATCCTCACTTACAAAGACTGGCACCCATCCTCTTTCACACGCCTTCACTCACAGATCCTCACTCACACACCCTCACTCATCCACATTCCCTCATACACCCTTATTCAGCCACCCTCACCAGACGCACCTACCCTCTGTCACCCACTACCACTCACTCTCATTTACTCCCTCACCCTCACTCACTCTTACTCACCCACATTCACTCATTCACGCACGCTAATTCACCCTCACTCACACACCCAAACTCATTCACTCACACACCCTCATCCACCCACATCCATCTCCTCACTCGCCCTCACTCACTCAACCACCATCATACATATACCCTCGCTCACCCACCCACACTCATTCTCCGCCACTCACACACCCTGACTCACCCGCCCATCCTCACTGACCGTCACTGACTCTCACTACACAACCTCACTCACCCAGCGTCATTCATTCTCTGCGTCTCACTCACTCTCCCTCACCCACCCTGACTCATTCGGCCTCGGTGCCACAGCCTCACCCATTTACCCTCACTCAGTCACTCACCCCTGATCTCTCACTTATCAACATTCATACATCCTCAATCACCCAACTCACTCACCCACACTCATTCCCCTACCCTCACTCGGTTACTCACTCATCCTTTCTCACGCATGCTCAGGAGCGAGAACTGAAGACAAGTGGCGCTCGAAATATGGCTGCCTGACACGGGATTGCCGGGAGCCGGAGGGAAATGCAGAGAGCCGGAGGAAAGTGCAGAGAGCCGGGGGAAGGGGCAGAGAGCCGGGGGAAGGGGCAGAGAGCCGGGGGAAGGGGCAGAGAGCCGGGGGGAGGAGTAGAGAGCCGGGGGGAGGGACAGAGAGCCGGGGGAAGGGGCAGAGAGCCGGGTGAAGGGGCAGAGAGTCGGGGGGAAGTGCTGAGAGCCGGAGGAAAGTGTAGAGAGCCGGGGGAAAGCGCAGAGAGCCGGAGGATAGTGTAGACAGGGGGAGGAAAGTGTAGAGAGCCGGGGGATGGTGCAGAGAGCCGGGGGAAGACGCAGAGAGCCGGGGGAAGGGGCAGAGAGCCAGGAGAAGGCACAGAGAGCCGGGGAAAGTGTAGAGATCCCGGGGAAGGGGCAGAGAGCTGGAGGAAAGTGCTGAGAGCCGGGGGATGGTGCAGAGAGCCGGGGGAAGGCGCAGAGAGCCGTGGGAAGGGGCAGAGAGCCAGGGGAAGGGGCAGAGAGCCGGGGGAAGGGGCAGAGAGCCGGGGGAAAGAGCAGGGAGCCGGGGGAAGGAGCAGAGAGCCAGGGGAAGTGCAGAGAGCCGGGGCAAGGGACAGAGAGCCAGGGGAAGTGCAGAGAGCGTGGGGAATGAGCAGGGAACCGGGGGAAGTGCAGGAAGCCGGGAACGGTGCAGAGCCGGGAGAAGTGTAGAGAGCCGGGGTAAGGGACACAGAGCCGGAGGAATGTGCAGAGAGCCCGGGGATGGTGCAGAGAGCCGGGGGAAGGCGCAGAGAGCCCGGGGAAGGCGCAGAGAGCCGGGGGAAGGGGCAGAGAGCCGGAGGAAGTGCAGAGAGCCTGGGGAATGAGCAGGGAGCCGGGATAAGTGCAGGGAGACGGGAACGGTGCAGAGCCGGGAGAAGTGTAGAGAACCGGGGGAAGGCGCAGAGAACCGGTAGAAAGTCCATGGAGTGGGCGATAAGCGATAGGAATCGGGGTAAAGCGCACAATACTAGCGAAGGGCTCAAAGGGCCCCCGGAATGTATCAGGAACCGGGAAAAGCCCAAAGAACTGGGAAAAGTGCAGCGCACATGGGAAAAACACAATGAGTCGGAAAAAAATGCAAAGTCGAGGGAAAGTGCTGAGAGCCGTGGAAAAGAGCCGAGAACTGCTAAAAAGTGAAGGGAGCGGGCAAATGGTGCAGAGATCCAGCGGGAACTGCAGAGAAATGGGGGAACGCTCAGAGAGCACGGGGCGCGGCGGGGGGGGGGGGGGGGGGGGATTGCACACAGCCCGGTCTCAGTGACAGGCGGAGTGTGGAGTTAGCAGCACAATCAGCACAGCCAGGATCTTATTGAATGGGGTAGTCGGCTCGACGGGCAGAATGGCCGACTCCCGCTGTTCATGTTCATGATCCTAAAATTAGAGAATGTTGCGCTTACTCAAATTTAGAGTTTTGTTGTAATTATATTAATGTGCGTTCCGATGGTATTTTTCAAGCAAAGTCACTATTCTCTGATTTGAGGAGTGGGGGTATTGAGGTGGAGAGAGGAGGGGGCATCAGTCAGTTTGAACAAAGGGAATTTCCCAAAACTGCAAAGATACAAATGAAGAGACAACTTCTTTATCACAAAGTGCTGTTGATTGTGACGTACACAGCTCAGTTAGGTGGATTGTGACGTACACAGCTCAGTTAGCTGGATTGTGACGTACACAGCCCAGTTAGCTGGATTGTGACGTACACAGCTCAGTTAGCTGGATTGTGACGTACACAGCCCAGTTAGCTGGATTGTGACGTACACAGCTCAGTTAGCTGGATTGTGACGTACACAGCCCAGTTAGGTGGATTGTGACGTACACAGCTCAGTTAGCTGGATTGTGACGTACACAGCTCAGTTAGCGGACGGCTGGTTCGTGATGAAGATCAATCCCAGCAGCGCGGATTCAATTGCTGCACCGGCTGAGGTTATTCATAAAGACCCCCATTCTCAACCTTGCCCCTGGCCTGAGGTGTGGTGACCCTCACGTTAAATCACCAACAGTCGGCTCTCAGAAGGAGAGAGCAGTCTCCGGGGCTATGGCCTTATTCACATTTTATATTACATGGTGGCTGAAATAATGGGGAAAACGCTCTGCTCCTCTCAATCCAGTGAACGTTACACCATTCAGATTACATCAAAATGTGTTTCTTTCGATAGAGACGGAGAAAGAAATGTGGGTTTCTAAAGAGGGGGCAAAAAGTAGATGAATCCCAACGATAGAACTGATTGAAGATTCAATGTGGATGTATGATGAAATCGGTAAATGTTAGGATAGTACTAGTCAAATTATGAAATGCTTGGTTACTTATAAATCACGAATACCAGAGTCTAACATGTTGGATCGGCCATTCTCTCCCAGCGACACCGTCTCCGCCCACTCTCTACAGCCTGGTCTCCTCTTGCCAGCAACACAACACCGACGGCTCCGTAACCGTTGGCTGTTTGGCGATGGACTACTCCCCAGAAATCACCAGCCTTACCTGGAGGAAAGATGGGCAGCTGATCACCACTGGAGTTAAGAAATACCCGTCAGTGAGAAACAAGAAGGGAACCTACACCCTGAGCAGCCAGTTAACCATCACCGAGTCAGAGGGGGGATGCAGCAAAATCAGCTGTGAGGTTCGACACAGCGGCTCAGACAAGAGTATTGAAATACCATGTAAGTATTGTGGAACCTGTGACAAACAGAACTGCTTTGATTATTTTATTTACAACTTTGGTTACTTATGATACATTTATGGTACTCTGCATAGTTCTGATTCTTGGCGAAAAATATTGACTGCAGATAAACAGTTAAAACATAATAAATCGTTTTATTTGTTACAAGATCTTCTGCAAGAAATGTTAACTTGTGTTTTTGAAGGTGGTGGAAATGACATCCATCCAAATGTTCTCCTCACCGTGAGTTCCAATGAAGAAATCTCAAGACAGAAATTTGCTACCATCGTCTGTTCAATCAACGATTTCCGTCCAAACTCAATTAACGTGAAGTGGCTGAAGAATGGACAAGCCATGGGTTCAGGAATTGTCACCTCTCCCGCCTGTGAAGTGAACGGGAACTTCTCGGCGAGCAGTCGGCTGACAGTCTCCGCTGGGGAATGGTTCAGCAAAGCGGTCTATACCTGCCAGGTCACTCATCAAGGGGTCACCCAAAGTCACAACGTCACCGCGTCTGGTAAGAGACACAAACAGAGGAAACAATAAATCATCCTGCATTCTGCTGTTAATCCAAATCAGGAATTTACTGAAGTTAGTACAAAGCACAGAACAACTTCTAATTTACTGCCATGTAGTTTGTGTTTCATTCTGATGTAAGAGCTGCATTAGGGTTGCTCACCATTCAGGATGTTATCAGAACAGCAAAGAATGTTTCCCTCTACTTTTAAATCATTTAATGAGTGAGGTGGATTTGATATCAGTTTTATTCCGAAACAGCTGATTATATTTCAGATGCAGTGGGTGTCTTGAATCCTTTATTGTAACAGCTCCGGGGGAAAGTGTTGAAACGTTCATCCAACCTATTCATAAATTAGCGTTCAAGACTGTGTTCCAGAGATCGGGAATTATGTATCGCATTGGGAATGCTGCAATACTGATTCATTAAAATGATACCGGGGCTAAACGACTTTCACAATAGTGGTTAGCACTGAGGCCTCACAGTGCCTGGGACCCGGTTCAATACTGACGGCGGGTGACTGTGTGGAGTTTACACCTTCTCCCCGTCTCTGCACGGGTTTCCTCCAGGTGCTTTGATTTCCTCCCACAGGCAAATACGTGCAGGATAGGTGAATTGGTCATGCTGAATTGTCGCTGAATGTCCAAAGATTAGGTGGGGTTGTGAGGCTACAGGGATAGGGTTGGGGGGATTGCCCAAGGTAGAGTGCTCTTTCGCGCTCGGTGCAGACTCCATGGGCCGAATGGTCCTCTTCTGCACTGTAGTGATCTATGATTCTATAATAGCATTGGCAGAACACGCTGGTTTTCTATTGTATATCGAAGATTAAAGGCGGTCTTCAGAGGTTGATATTTCGAAGTTGCTTTATTCCCATTTAGAGAGTGAAGGCTGAATCCTGCTGTCCTGATTATGAAGCTGAAACTTGGGTTAATTTTCATGTTTTCAATCACAGATTCTTCCGTTTGCACTGATGCCTCAGTAACACTACTGCCACCACCAATAGAACAGGTCTTACTGGAGGCGACTGTAACCTTAACCTGCGTCATTTCGAATGCTCCTTATGGAGTCAACGTGTCCTGGAGTGAAGCGAAGAAGCCGCTGAAATCAGAGATTGCCGACGAGCCTGGGGCAGATACTGAGAGCGTGCTCAGCAAATTAAACATCTCGACACAAGCCTGGCTGAGTGGGGCTGTGTTTGACTGTGTGGCGAGCCATCAGGACCTGCCAACTCCTTTAAGAATTTCAATCCACAAAAAAATAGGTGAGCGGTGAGACTGAAGCAATAATTGAGCCATTGTGTCGATTTCCAGTGTCAGAGCCCTGGTCAGTATTTAGCATTCAGTGTATTTATGGTCCGTTCTGATTGGTAATTCCACTAACTAAATACTCTCGGCATTTAGGGTTTCAGGGGGCAAATGATATGTAGATGAATGAACAATGAATTAAAAGCAGTGATATTGGGTTTAGATGGAGCGAGACCATAGACCACAAGACATAGGATCAGATGTAGGCCATTGGGCCCATCAACACCGGTCCAGCCTTCAGTGAGGTCAAGCCTGATCTGATGTGATAATCTTCAACTCCTCTTTCCCGCCTTATCCTCATATCTCTTGAGGCCTTTACTGATTTAAAATATGTCTCTCTCAACCTTGAACATACTGAACAACCCAGACTCTACAGGCCCCTGCGTTAAATAATTCCACAGCTTCGCTACCATCTGAGAGAGGAAATTCCTTCACATTTCTGTCTTAAATGGGCAAACCCTTATTTTGTGATCCTGCACGCTGCTCCGAGATGCTCCCACAGGGGAAAACAACCTCTCAGCGTCTATCATAAGAAGCTCCCTGAGAACCTTTCATGTCTCACTTAGGTCGCATTCATTCTTCTAAACTCCAATAAGTACAGCCCAGCCGACTTAACCTCTCCCCATAAGAAAATCCCTCCATACTCGGGATCAGCCTCGTGATCCTTCTCTGGACTGCCTTCAAAACCAATCTGTCTTCCTTAGGTAAGGGCACCAAAACTATTCAAACTGTATCAGGTGTAGACTAACTAATGCCTTGTATAGTTTTAGCCAGACTTCCCCATGTTTATATTCTATTCCCTTTTAAATAAATGTCAACATTCAATTTGTCTCCATATTACCTGCAGAACTTGATTTGTGTGGTTTCAGCACGAGGACCCCCAATTCACCCGTTACTTCAGCTTCCTGCAGTCTTTCTCCATCTAAATAATATTCCGTTATGTTCTTCCTCCTCCCAAAGTGGCTAACCTCACATTTTCCTACATTAGGTTCCATCTGCCAAGTTTTTACTCAGTAACTTAAGCTGTCTCTGTCACTCTCTAGATTTTCTGTAACCTCACCACTTGCCTTTATATTTTTGTCATCTGCAGCCGTGGGAATAGTACATTCATTTATTAAACACAGTTTTGAAATTTATGTATATTACATCTACTGCCCCCCCCCTTCTCTAGCTTTCTCCTTATCACCTCAAATAAGGGCAATAAATTTGTCAGGCATGATTTCCCCTTCACGAAGCCGTGCTGACTCTGCTGATTATATTGTGTATTTCTAAATGCTCAGCTATTGGATCCGTTATAATGGACTCAAACCGTTTCCCACTGACAGATGTTAAGGTCCCTGGCCTATAGTTACCTGTTTTTGACAACCTCCCTTTTGAATAAGGGTGTTACATGGGCAGTTTTCCAATCCTCTTGGGGTAAGGTGGGAGGAGCCTGACGTGGAGTTTAGACACCAGCACAGAACAGTTGGGCCGAATGGCCTGTTTCCCTGCTGTACATTTTCTGAAACTTTCGAATCCATAATCCGTAAATCCTCAGGGAAAAGGATTGTGCCCACCTCTGCTCCGAGCTGGGAAACCGGACAGATCCCAAAGTGGAAAATGGAAACCTTTAAAATCCAACACAAAACACATTTCTCTCACATCTAACCCGCGGTTCCATTGTCTCCGGAATTCCCCATTTTATTGACATTTATTGTACATTTTCTGCAGATCCCAATCCGCGGGAACCGTCCGTCTCTGTCCTCCTGCCCTCGGCTGAAGACGTCTCCGCTCAGAGATTCGTCTCCCTCAGCTGCTTAGTGAGAGGTTTCTCCCCCCGAGAGATCTTCGTCAAGTGGACCGTCAATGACAAGCCGGTGAATCCCGGGAACTACAAGAACACCGAGGTGATGGCGGAGAACGGCAATAGCTCCTTCTTCATGTACAGCCTGTTATCCATTGCAGCGGAGGAGTGGGCCAGCGGCGCTTCTTACTCCTGTGTGGTGGGACATGAAGCCATCCCCTTGAAGATCATCAACAGAACGGTTGATAAATCCAGCGGTAAACCCAGTTTTGTCAACATTTCCCTCGCTCTGATGGACACCGTTAATTCATGTCAATGAGAATCTATTGGTTATATTTCGAACTAAAATAAAAATAATAAAAACGTTTCCTCCAATTGTGATTTAAACATACAGCCGCTTGATTAATGGTGTTTCCACTTTACTGATGTTAGATCTGAAAATGAAATGAAAATCACTTATTGTCACAAGTAGGCTTCAGTCAAGTTATTGTGAAAAGCCCCTCAGCGCCACATTCCGGCACCTGTTCGGGGAGGCTGGTACGGGAATTGAACCGTGCTGCTGGCCTGTCTTGGTCTGCTTTAAAATCCAGCGATTTTAAACCAGTCTCTGGTCAATGAGACCCGGATTTCTGCAGGTCTCAGCCCCAAGTCTGATACAACCAGAGCTCTCAGCTCAGAAACACCCTGGGCTAGAGACAGAGTAAAACTCATTCATTCCAGGATTCAGCAAAATATCTTCATTGACTTTCCTCCAGATGAGGAGAAATCGGACAATTTCCCATTTCAGACAAACAAACCCATCACATTTAGATCTCGGTGTTCCTGCTTCTCTCATTGTCCATCCCTTTAAAATTAATGTCAGCTTTAAGTTGCTGCATGAGACCCACTGGGAACTGATTTGAGGGTCACACAGAAACATGGACCAACAATCTCCAGTCAAAGAGGGGAAAGTGAAATTGTTAATCCACTGTACCCCCACCTCCCCAACAGAGAGAGCGGGAGGGGTATTAGTTATTCCACTGTCTCCCCACCCACCCACCCACCCACCTCCCACACAGCGAGAGGGGGAAGGGCATTAGTTAATCCACTGTACCCCCACTTCCCCAATAGAGGGAGGGGGAGGGGTATTAGTTAATCCACTGTACCCCCACTTCCCCAATAGAGAGAGGGTCTTTAGTTAATTCACTGTACCCCCAATTCGCCAACAAAGAGAGGAGAGGGGGGCATTAGTTAATCCACTGTACCCCACCTCACCAACAGAGAGAGTGGGAGGGGCTTTAGTTGATACACTGTACCCCCAATTCACCAACAAAGAGAGGGGCATTAGTTAATCCATTGTCTCCCCACGTCCCCAACAAAGAGAGGGGTTGGGGCATTACTTAACACACTGTACCCCCACTTCCCCAGCAAAGCGAGGGGAGGAGCATTAGTTAACACACTGTGCCCCCACTTCCCCAGCAAAGCGAGGGGAGGAGCATTAGTTAACACATTTTGCCCCCACTTCCCCAACAAAGAGACGGTGGTGGGCTGAGTTAATCCACTGTACATCCGCTTCCAACAATGAGGGGGGGGGGGTGTACATTAGTTAATCCACTGTACATCCGCTTCCAACAATGAGGGGGGGGGTGTACATTAGTTAATCCACTGTACATCCGCTCCCAACAATGAGGGGGGGGGGGGCTGTAGATTAGTTAATCCACTGGACACCCGCTTCCAACAATGAGTGGAAGGACATTATTTAATGCACTGCCTCCCCACTTCCCCAACAAAGAGAGCAAAGGGGCAATACTAACACATTTGAAATGAAATGAAATGAAATGAAATGAAATGAAAATGGCTTATTGTCACGAGTAGGCTTCAATGAAGTTACTGTGAAAAGCCCCTAGTCGCCACATTCCGGCGCCTGTCCGGGGAGGCTGGTACGGGAATCGAACCGTGCTGCTGGCCTGCTTGGTCTGCTTTAAAAGCCAGCGATTTAGCCTTGTGAGCTAAACCAGCCCCTTTCCTCCACTTTCCCAACCACAAGAGGAGGAAGGTGACTATTGAACTCTCTGTATCTCCACCTCCAGCAGGGAGAACCCAAAGGCAATTTGCTGAGCTGACCAGAGAGAGGGAGATTATTAACTCAATATCTTCCCAGTCCCCAAGCAGGGAGTTTGGAAGTAAACGGTTGTCTGGACTAAGAACTCAGTTACTGACATTACAAGACGCCATGTAGTTTACATTATAAAGATGTTCTTAAAATATCTATTTATGCAACATAATTTTTTTAGCACCCTTGTCCCTCTTATCCGTATGCTGAGACCGATTCCCCATAATCCAAATCCAGACTGGTGATTGAATTCTCTCTGGGTTTTCACTGTTCTCTCCCAAGGAGCCTCCTTGTATTTTTGCATTAGGTCACCTGATATCAGCGTGCAACTCACGGAAAACACATTTATATGCAGAAAGTTCAACATATTCTACATCGGTATCAATAATACCCACAACTGGCAAAGCTACAGGCAGCTGATACAAATACACAGACAGATAAACAGACACAGACACTACACACACATGCACACAGACCCAGAAACACATACACGCTCACAAGTAGACACAAACACACACATAGAAACACATGCACAAACATACACCCAGGCACAACGGACCACACATATTTTGACACAAAAGCACATGCAAATGTGCACAAAAATTCACAAGCAAGCACGTAAACACAAAAAGCACATGTTTAGAAACACACAGACTCACGTGCGCATCCACACATACAAACACAATTCCATACGCATAAGTGGGTACACGCATGTACACAGACATATACAACCACATGTCGACACAGATACACAGACATATACAGCCAGACAAGCAGGCTGACAGAAGAATATGAAACAGAAATGTAACCAATAACATGTAAATCAGCAGAATTTCACGATGACAGAAATATTTCCATTCAAACAGAGACAATAATCCACACTAACGGACACACGTAGATACATATTAGCTGACTCATACACACGCTAATACGAACACATATGAATATACATAGAATCATCAATACACATCAATAGATAGTTATAATCAAACATCAGCGCATAAATAGCACCTCTGCCTCACAGCGCCATAATCCCGGGTTCAATTCCAGCCTTGGGTGATTGTCTGTGTGGAGTTCCCACGTTCTGCCGGGTCTGTTCCTGTTTCCTCCGCGTGCTCTAGTTTCCTCCCACAGTCCAAAGATGTGCAGGTTCGGTGGATTGGCCAGGCTATATTACCGCTTAATGCCCACAACGTTAGGTGGGGTTACGAGGTTCTGGGGACAGGGCAGGTGCATGCGTCCAGGTAGGGTGCTCTTTCGGAGGGTCGGTGCAGACACAATGGGCCGAATGGCCTCGTTCGGCACAGTAGGGATTATATTTAATGATGAATCTATGATGAAATACAGGCATCAACAAACACAGACACACACAAACGCACTTATCCAGACACAAACATTAAGACACTGACATGCATATTGAACGTATAAAGACACATTAACACTTTCATTACTGGACAGGGAAGTATGAACTTATATTGAACAGGCATTAATATATAAACATAAACTTCAACACACAAACACACACAATAAAACACTCAGATATACACATTAACAGAAGATAAACAAAGTTCACACAGGCGCTGACACACAAATACACAGATCAATACTCATTGACACATGAACACACACAATGACACTTATAAAGACATCGGGACACACAAAAGAAGAGTAAAGAAATACGAATTTCGCATCCACACAGACACAAAAGCTAAAGAACAAACACAGACGTCAGGCAAGGGCGGCACGGTGGCATAGTGGTTAGCACTGCTGCCTCACGCTACCATGGACCTGGGGTTGATCCCGCTCCTGGGTCTCTGTCCCAGTGGACTTTCCCAGTGACCCGTGGGTCTCACCCCGATAACCCAATGATGCGTAGGCTAGGTGGATTGGCCATGATAACTTGCCCCTTAATTGGAAGAAAAAAGTTACAGAGATCGATTTCTGAGTGTCATGAACTCAATAGTAGATATGCAATGACAAATATGTTAAAGAATGAATTAGCAGCGGGAGAAAATGAAACGAGAATATTAAAAAACATATCCTGGATTAATAAACAAACTAATTATATTTGGCTCGATCCTCGTAGATACCACAGACCACACCTGGACTGAAGAAAATGAGGATGATAACGGGAACATCTGGACAACCGCTTCCACATTCATCACCCTGTTCTTCCTGAGCATTTCCTACAGCGCTGCAGTCACTCTGGTGAAGGTGAGAAGATTCAATCCACTCACACTTAAAATGACAGAGGCTGTTTAAAACATCTCTAAATGTTTGATTGATTAAAAACTCTAACATCAATGTCCCAGATCATAAACATCTGCTTCATCATTTTCTCTCTCTTTTACAGATCAAGTGATGGGTTGACGTTCGGACGCTGTAGATTTTCCTCAGCTGTTTATTATGATCTATGTGTGACACAAATACAATATCTCCTCTTGGTGACTCTCACAGTAAAATTATCTCAGTTTATTATTCTGCATCGGTAACTGAGACAATCATGGACAGTATTTCTGCTTTTCAGTTTAAAATGTACGAGATAATTTTGGCTGTAATGTAATTGTAGCTAGTAATTTCTCTCAATGTCATGTCTAAATAAGTAACTTATCTCGTGCCTTATTTACAACAGTTGCCTTCCCTTTATGTTGAGCTCCTGTTCTCTCTTGTGTCTGTTACAGTTGTACATACATTTGGCAGCTCAGGGAGCATGTGTTCTGTTATCAGTGTCACCCTCAATCGCTATGTTCCCTTTTGTAAACATCAAAATAAGCTTTTGTGTAATATTGTCTCTGAAATTTTAATAAATATTGAATGAAAAAAGGAGAAAACAAGTCTAATCTGAACTCCTTTCTCTAAGGTCCATCGGCACTGATCCTTTTCCCCGATTATACAGTTTTCTCCCCTTTCCCAGACAGATATTTCTCACCAGTCCTGTCTGGGATGTGTCTGAACTCAAGGCCCCTCAGTTAAAGAGCCGCTGCGCCACCAAGCGGCCCATCCGGGTTAAGTCATCTTCACCTTTGCCTTTTTATGGTAAACTCCAGAGACCGAATGATTGCACAACTGAAGAATTCCACAGATTCACTACCCTCTGATGGAAGAAATGTCTCCTCACCTCTGTCATAAATTTGAGACCCGTTCCTCAAAGTTATGCCCTCTGGTCCCAGATTCTCCCACAAGAGGAAACAAGATGATTTTTCAGGCTGTGTAACTGGTTAAAGCTCTTTCCACAGTCAGTTCACTGGAACTCTCTCCCTTAGGTGTGTGTGTGTCTCGGGGCTTTTCCAGTCACACTGATGTTTGAAATCTCTTCCCACAGTCAGAACAGACAAACACATTGACAGTTTGTGATATGTAGGTCCTAATGAATTGAGTCAGATCTTGATGTTATATTTGGTTTGAGTTGCCCAGCTGCCAAACCTCCCGTTCTAATGCCTGAAAAAGAAGTTTTGAACCAGAATATTGTCCCCAGTGTCTCTGAAACACTCTGTCCGCTGAGGTATCCACTGGTTGTGGAAGGTGTCACGCATTCCGGTGGATGCCACATGCTCCCTCTGCAAGACCACTGGGAATAGACAAGACCACAGAACAGAAGTCGGCAGCCAAAGTAACCGCCCACCCCCTCCATAATAATGATAATCTTTATTGTCACAAGTAGGCTTACATTAACAATGCAATGAAGTTACTGTGAAAAGCCCCTCGTCACCACACTCCGGCGCATGGTTGGGTCACAGAGGGAGCATTCAGAATGTTCAATTCACAGCACGTCTTTCGGGACTTGTGGGAGCAACCCAGAGCACCCGGAGGAAACCCACGGGGAGAAAGTGCAGACTCCACACAGTCAGTGACCCAAGCTGGGCATCGGATCTGGGACCCTGAAACTGTGAAGCAACAGTGCTATCCTACCCCACCCAGCTACAATGCACTGCTTTAACCAGACTCAAAGTAGATTCAAGATGTCACACTCAGCACAAGAATATTAGATATTATAGACTGTCAGATCCACAAACTCTGCCAAAGAGGCTGCAAATTAACAGGTTACTATGGACATTAAACTGTGGGCAATATTCGATGCTGTGACCAATACTTAGTTAAATACGGACCTGAATAACGAAACTTTGCAGCCACCTGTGAAGTTTAAATATGTCGTTGTGTCAGGATGAACCAGCATTTGAGGAATATGAAATCTCGGGACTGTTGGTCTCCAAGTGCCGTATTGAACACAGGAGAATGACCTTGAATTGGGACAGAGATGAGCGTGAGTGAGCATCGTAAACTGCTATTGTATTGGGGTGTTCTGGGCCCCAAAGTTTTAACCCTGCAGTTAATTGTCAGGGATGCAGTATAATAAACCCTGAACAAAGCAAATGTGTGTGTGAGAAGCAGCTGAAGCACCAGGAACCAGCTGAACGAGCAGAGCTGAATGTCTCCTAGTGCAGCCACAGGACTGAACTTATTCCAGCTTCCAAGCCCACCTCAGACCCAACCTCCTGGCTATTCATCTACAAGAACGTTTGAGGACTTTGGGTCTGTACTCGTTGGGGTTTAGAAGGATGAGAGGGGATCTTATTGAAACTTACAAGATACTGCGAGGTTTGGATTGAGTGGACATGAAGAGGATGTTTCCACTTGCAGCAAAAAATAGAACCAGAGGACACCATCTCAGACTACAGGGACGATCCTTTAAAACAGATGAGGAGGAATTTCTTCAGCCAGAGGGTGGTAAATCTGTGGAACACTTTGCCGCAGAAGGCTGTGGCGTCCAATTCACTGAGTGTCTTTAAGACAGAGATAGATAGGTTCTTTATTAACAAGGGAATCACGGGTTATGGGGAGAAGGCAGGGGAATGGGGATGAAACAATATAAACCATGATTGAATGGCGGAGCAGACTCGATGGGCCACATGGCCTAATTGTGCTCCTATGTCTTATAGAACATAGAAGATAGAACAGTACAGCACAGAACAGGCCCTTCGGCCCTCAATGTTGTGCCGAGCCATGATCACCCTACTCAACCCACGTATCCACCCTATACCCGTAACCCAACAACCCCCCCTTAACCTTACTTTTATTAGGACACTACGGGCAATTTAGCATAGCCAATCCACCTAACCCGCACATCTTTGGACTGTGGTCATATAAGAAGCTTCAGAGACTCATGAGAACTTATTTGTGTCAAAAAACGCTTCACTCCAACGAAAAGATCAACTCAATAAGAAGACATCAGACCTGCAGCGATATAAAGATTGCAGTCTACATTCCATGTTCATCATCACAGCTTCAGCTTGATCTGTGTATGTGTCAGTGAGTGAAAGAGCCGAGAGACTTAGATGCTCAAACATCCAGGGAAAGGTTGTGATAATAAATAACCTTTATTCCTTTAAAAATCACCAGTAAGCCTGCTGCTGAACTGTATTTTAAATAAAGAAATATCACACTTAGGGTCAGAAAATATCACACAAACATCCTCATAATGGACGGGAAAGGACCACGAAATGTAATCAACCGTTGTATAACCCCCTTCAGGTAGCTATATAGAGGCTGCAGCCTCTCACACTGAATGTCTACGTGATCCATAGACACCTCCAGGCTACAAACATCAGCTGCAGCCTGGGAGTGGGTGAAAGATCTTTAAAAACTGTTGGCCCGCATATTCGCCGGGCACTAGGACCCGGCTGGGAACAGAAACCTTCAGGTCCCGCCCACCTTAGTCCTTAGAGCTGGTGAATGTTGAGGCTTTGGCAGTTTCTCTGTAAAGTCCTTCTCATTCATTCCCTCTCTTTACAGCATCACCAAGACGCCAGCGCATGCGCTCTGCTTCCCCGGTGAACCAAGATGGCGGTTGTGAAGCAGGGCCTGGTCCCGGTCTCGGTCCCGGAAGAGAGAGCTGACCGGCGGTGATGTGACCTGAGGATCACCACACCTCAGGCAAGGGGCCAGGTTGGGAAGGCGGTGCCTTCAGGAATAACTGGGAAGGTGATGTTTGGTCAGTTGCTGCAGTCTGTGTAGTGAAGGTGCTGTCACAGTGGTGTGAGGTAAGGAAGTACAGGATTATCACCCAGCAATGTTGAATTAAGGGGAATGTAAATCCAGCTCAGGCTGCTTTCAGATTGGAAAGGGAGCTAAGGTGTGTCCTTGGAGCTGGTGAATGTTGAGGCTTTGGCAGTTTCTCTGTAAAGTCCTTCTCATTCATTCCCTCTCTTTACAGCACAGATAGAGGCCCTTTGGCCCATTCATAATAATCTTTAATATTAGTGTCACAAGTAGGCTTACATTAACACTGCAATGAAGTTGCTGTGAAAATCCCCACTCGCCTGTTCAGGTACGCAGAGGAAGAATTCAAAATGTCCAATTCATCTAACAAGCTCATCTTTCCGGACTTGTTGGAGGAAATCGAAGCACCTGGAGGAAACCCACGCAGACATGGGGAGAACGTGCAGACTCCGAAGCCGGGAATCGACCCCAAGTCCCTGATGCTGTGAAGCAACAGTGCTAACCACTATGCTACCGTGCTGCCCAGAAGATTATTAGATTACCAATTCTGGATGAATTGTGTCCCAGGATGCTGTGGGAGGTGAGGGAGAGATTGCAGTGGCTCTTACCCAAAGATTTAACCATAAATTCGGCCTGTGATCCGTAGAATTTCGAAGGTTAAGGTGTGATCTGATTGAAGTATTTAAGATATTAACAGGGAAAGACAGGGTAGATAAAGATAAACTATTTCCACTGGTTGGAGATTCCAAAAGTAGGGATCATTGTCTAAAAATTAGGGCTTGACCGTTCAGGAGAGATGTTCGGAAGAACTTCTTCACACACAGGGTGGGAGAGGTTTGAAACTCTTTCCCACAAACAGCAGGTGAAGTTGGATCAGTTGTTAAGTTTAAATCTGAGGTAGAGTTTTGTTAAGCAAAGATATTAATGGATATGGAGTTAGATCACAGATCAGCCATGATCTCACTAAATGGCAGGACAGACTCGAGGGGCTGAATGGCCTACTCCTGTCCCTATGTGTATTTCTGTAATTCTGAAATACAGACAATAATATGATAGGGGCAGCACGGTGGCGCAGTGGGGTTAGCCTTGCAGCCTCACGGCGCCGAGGACCCAGGTTCGATCCCGGCTCAGGGTCACTGTCCGTGTGGAGTTTGCACATTCTCTCCATGTCTGCGTGGGTTTCGGCCCCACAACCCAAAAATGTGCAGGCTAGGTGGATTGGCCACACTAAATTGCCCCTTAATTGGAAAAAAAATGAATTGGGTACACTAAATTTTTAAAAAATAGTATACCATGACAGGGAAAGAGTTCGGATTAGAACCTGAGTTAGTCCGAGCTGCAAACCATCCCTCCAGATCCTGGCCCTTCATAGATTTAACGAAGGCCAAGGCGATAGTTGGATTATTTTTTTTTTTAAATAATTTTTATTGAAAGAATTTTTTACATGAAGATATTTACCCCAACTAACTATAGGATATTACAAAATATTCCCTCTTAACAAATATCCCCCCCCCCCCACCCGAACTCGCATGCGCGTTGTCCCTCCCCCCCTCCCCCCTCCCCCAAAAACAAACAAAGCAACAATCAACATCAAACATGAACTGCGAGCAAATTGGCCCGCATTTCAACCATACAAAACCCACCACAACCGTTGTTGCCACCCCCCCTCCCCTCCCCCCCCCCCCCCTCCCCCCCCCCCCCCCCCCCCCGGGTTGCTGCTGCTGCGACCTCTGTACCCTATCTCTGAGCCAAAAAGTCGAGGAAAGGCTGGCACCGCCTGAAGAACCCTTGTACCGACCCTCTCAGGGCGAATTTGACCCTTTCCAACTGGATAAAGCTTGCCATGTCATTAATCCAAGTTTCCACGCTTGGAGGCCTCGCGTCCTTCCACTGTATTAGTATCCTTCTTCGCGCAACTAGGGACGCAAAGGCCAGTACTCCGGCCTCTCTCGCCTCCTGTACCCCCGGCTCCACCCCAACCCCAAAGATCGCAAGTCCCCATCCTGGTTTGACCCTGGATCCCACCACCCTCGACACCGTCCTCGCCACCCCCTTCCAGAACTCCTCCAGTGCCGGACATGCCCAAAACATATGGACATGGTTCGCTGGACTTCCCGAACACCTGACACATCTGTCCTCACCCCCAAAGAACCGACTCATCTTTGTCCCCGTCATATGGGCTCTATGTAGCACCTTAAATTGAATGAGGCTAAGCCTCGCACACGAGGAGGAAGAATTAACCCTCTCCAGGGCATCAGCCCATGTCCCATCCTCTATCTGTTCTCCCAGCTCCCCCTCCCACTTGGCTTTCAGCTCCTCTACTGATGCCTCCTCTGCCTCCTGCATTACTTTGTAGATGTCCGATATCCTCCCCCCTCCGACCCAGACCCCCGAGAGCACCCTATCACTCTTCCCCCCTACTGGGGAGCAAGGGAAACCGTTCCACCTGGCGTCTAGCAAATGTCTTCACTTGCAAATGTCTAAACATGTTTCCCGGGGGGAGCCCGAATTTCTCCTCCAGCTCTCTCAGGCTTGCAAACCTCCCATCTACAAACAGATCCTTCAGCTGCCTGATGCCCACCCTGTGCCAGCTCTGAAATCCCCCGTCCATGTTCCCCGGGATGAATCTATGGTTCCCTCTTAACGGTGCCTCCATCAGACCTCCCACTTCCCCCCTGTGTCGCCTCCACTGCCCCCAGATCTTGAGGGTGGCCGCCACCACCGGGCTCGTGGTGTACCTCGTGGGAGGGAGCGGCCATGGCGCCATTACTAGGGCCCCCAGGCTTATGTTGCCACAGGACGCCCTCTCCATTCGTTTCCAAGCTGCCCCCTCCCCTTCCATCATCCACTTGCGCACCATCGATACATTTGCCGCCCAGTAATACCCCGAAAGATTGGGTAACGCCAGCCCTCCACTATCCCTACTCCGCTCCAAGAAGACCCTCCTCACCCTTGGGGTGCCGTGCGTCCACACGTTGCTCATGATGCTACTCGTCACCTTTTTGAAGAAGGCCCTAGGGAGGAAGATGGGCAAGCACTGAAATAAGAACAAAACCTCGGGAGGACCGTCATTTTAACGGACTGCACTCTGCCCGCCAGCGACAGCGGCACCATGTCCCACCTTTTAAATTCCTCCTCCATCTGTTCCACCAGCCTGGAGAAGTTCAGCTTGTGGAGAGTCCCCCAGTTCCTTGCCACCTGCACCCCTAAATATCTAAAACTCTTTCCTGCTCTCTTAAACGGGAGTCTCCCGATTCCCTCTTCCTGGTCCCCTGGGTGTATCACAAATACCTCACTCTTGCCCAAGTTTAGCTTGTACCCCGAAAAGTCCCCAAATTCTGCTAGCAGTTCCATCACCTCCGGCATTCCCCCTTCTGGGTCTGCCACGTATAGCAGCAGGTCGTCCGCGTATAGCGATACCCGGTGCTCCTCCCCGCCCCTTATCAGCCCTCTCCACCCCCCTGAGCCCCTCAGTGCCATCGCCAACGGTTCAATTGCCAGTGCGAAGAGCAGGGGGGACAAGGGGCACCCCTGTCTGGTCCCCCGGTGGAGCCCAAAATACTCCGATCTCCTACCATTTGTCACTACACTTGCCGTCGGGGCCGAATAGAGCAGCTTCACCCATTTAACAAATCCCTCCCCAAATCCAAACCGTTCCAGCGTCTCCCACAGATACTTCCACTCCACCCTATCAAATGCTTTCTCCGCGTCCAATGCCACCACTATCTCCGCCTCCCCCTCCACTGCCGGCATCATGATGACGTTTAGCAGTCTCCGCACGTTCGTATTAAGCTGCCGCCCTTTCACAAAACGCGTCTGGTCCTCGTGTATCACCCCTGGCACACAATCCTCTATCCTGGTAGCCAGGATCTTTGTCAGCAACTTGGCGTCCACATTCAGGAGCGAGATAGGCCTATATGACCCGCACTGCACGGGGTCCTTGTCCCGCTTCAAGATCAGAGAGATCAGTGCCTGCGACATTGTCGGGGGCAGAGCCCCCCCCTCCCATGCCTCGTTGAAGGCTCGTACCAGCACAGGGCCCACCAAATCCGCATATTTTTTGTAAAATTCCACCGGGAACCCGTCTGGCCCCGGCGCCTTCCCCGTCTGCATATGCCCAATCCCCTTGACTAGCTCCTCTAACCCTATCGGCGCCCCCAGCCCCTCTACCAGCTCCTCTTGGACCTTGGGGAACCTCAATTTGTTCAAGAAGCCCTCCATCCCCCCTCCCCTCGTCGGCGGCTCTGACCAATACAGCTCCTTATAGAAGTCTCTGAAGACCCCATTTACTTCTGGCCCCTTCTGCACTACGTTCCCACCCCTCTCCCTCACTCCCCCAATTTCTCTAGCCGCATCCCGCTTGCGGAGCTGATGCGCCAACATCCTGCTCGCCTTCTCCCCATATTCATAAATCGCGCCCTGCGCCCTTCTCCACTGTGTCTCTGCCTTTCTGGTGGTCAACAGGTCGAACTTAGCCTGCAAACTGCGCCGTTCCCCCAACAGCCCCTCCTCTGGTGCCTCCGCATATCTCCTATCCACGTCAAAAAGCTCCCCCACCAGCCTCTCCCTCTCCTGTCTCTCCCTCCTTTCCCTATGTGCCCGTATGGAGATCAGCTCCCCCCGGATCACCGCCTTCAGGGCCTCCCAGACCATCCCCACCTGCACCTCCCCCGTGTCATTAGTGTCCAGATATCTTTCAATGCTCTTCCGGACCCTCTTACACACCTCCTCATCCGCCAGCAACCCCACATCCAGGCGCCACAGCGGACGCTGGTCTCGCGCCTCCCCCATTTCCAAATCTACCCAGTGTGGCGCATGGTCTGAGACCGCTATGGCCGAGTACTCCACTTCCCGTACTTTCGGGATCAGTCCCCTGCTCAATACAAAAAAGTCAATTCTAGAATAGACTCTGTGGACATGGGAGAAAAAGGAATACTCCCTCGCCTTCGGCCTCCCAAACCTCCAGGGATCTACCCCTCCCATCTGCTCCATAAACCCCTTTAACACTTCTGCCGCTGCCGGCCTCCTACTCGTCCTTGAACTCGATCTGTCCAACACGGGGTCCAGCACTGTGTTGAAGTCCCCCCCCATGATCAGGCCCCCTGCCTCCAGGTCCGGAATGAGGCCCAGTAGGCGCCTCATGAAGCCAGCGTCGTCCCAATTCGGGGCATACACATTAACCATCAGCACTTTCTCCCCCTGTAGCCTACCCTTTACCATGACATATCTACCCTCTTTATCCGCCACCACCTCCGCCGCCACGAACGACACCCTCTTCCCTACCAGGATCGCCACCCCCCGGTTCTTTGCGTCCAGTCCTGAGTGGAACACCTGTCCCACCCACCCCCTTCTCAGGCGGACCTGGTCCGCCACCTTCAAATGGGTCTCTTGTAGCATTGCTACATCCGCCTTCAGTCCCTTCAAATGCGAGATTACTCTCGTTCTCTTGACCGGCCCATTCAGCCCCCTCACATTCCAAGTGATCAGCCGGGTCGAAGGGCAGCCCGCCCCTCTCCCCTGCCGACTAGCCATATCCTGTCACCTGCCCGCCCCGAGTCAGCCCTCCCCTTCTGACCCGCTCCCCATGGCGATGGCGCCCCCCCCCCCCCCCACACCCCTCCAGTCCTCAACTTCTCCTCCCTGGCCTTTTCAGCAGCAACCCGGTAGCCCCCCCCTTCCCCCCTCCCCCTCCCCCCCCCCCCCACCCCCCTCCCCCCCCCCCCCCCCAGGCTAGGACCCTTCCTAGCCGCGATGCACCCTCCATAGTACTTCCGTGAGTCAGCTGGTTTACGCTGACCCGGCTGCCCCTGCCACAATCCGACTCCTCCCGGCATGGGGGACATCCCCCCCCTTACCACCTCTCCTTGACCCCGCTCCAGCGCGGGAAAGGGAGCCATTGCTGACCACGCCCCTTCCTCCCACCCTCCTCCCTCCTCTGCCCCGCGCGCGGGAAACCAGAGGAAAGCCCGCGCTTTCGCCCTGCCACTCCCACCCCTCCATCTTCAGTTCCACCCCCGTCCCCGATCCCACACCGATAAAAAGAAAACCCCACAAGAAACACGTACCCCCGGCACTCCCCCCCCCCCCCCCCCACCCCGCCCCCACAACATAACATTATAAATAACAGAAAAAAGAAAAAAAACTGGTAGAGAGAAAAAAAAGGGTCCAAAAATACAGCCAAGTGAAAATCCAACCAGACGAAAGCCACGTGTCCAGCTTAAAGTACCAGAGCGGCAACGACCGCCAAGTATCCCCTGGTTCTAGTTCGAGTCCAGCTTTTCTTCCTGGACAAAGGCCCACGCCTCCTCCGGGGACTCGAAATAGTGGTGCTGGTCCTTATAGGTCACCCACAAGCGCGCTGGCTGCAGCATCCCGAATCTGATTCTCTTGGCATGCAGCACCGCCTTCGTCCGGTTGAACCGGGCCCGCCGCTTTGCCACCTCCGCACTCCAGTCCTGGTAAATCCTCACCGTCGAGTTCTCCCATTTGCTGCTCCTCTCTCTCTTGGCCCACCTCAGCACCCTCTCCCGGTCACTGAATCGCTGGAACCGAACCAGCACCGCCCTCGGGGGTTCGTTTGCTCTTGGCTTCCTGGCCATTACTCTGTAGGCCTCCTCCAGCTCCAGGGGCGAAGGGACGACCCCTGCCCCCATCAGTGAGCCCAGCATTTCTGCCACATACCTCGGGAGGTCCGACCCCTCCAGCCCTTCTGTCAGGCCCAGGATCCTCAGGTTTTTCCGCCTCATGCGGATATCCATCTCCTCCAGTCGGTTTTGCCATTTCAGGTGGAGTGCCTCGTGCACCTCCACCTTTCCCACGAGGACCGTGGCCTCCTCCTCCCTCACAGCCATCTCCTGCTGCAGCTCCCGAATTGACGCCTCTTGGGTCGCCTGTGCTCCCATCAGCCTGGTGGTCGTCGCGTTCATCGACTCCAGCAGCTCCACTTTCAGCTCCGTGAAGAAGCGCAGGAGAACGGCCTGCTGCTCCTCCGCCCATTTCCTCCAGTCCTCGGGTGCGCCGCTGGCCGCCATTTTGGGTTTCTTCCCCCGCTTTTTTCGGGGAGCTGCTGCCGCTTTTTTTTCTGCCCCACTTCGGGTGACAACCATAAATTTTGCAGGGTTCTCTTCTGGGAACCTTCCCCCACCGGGAATCGTCGTTCCAGCGCCGTTAGGGGCCCTCCAATCGGCCCGAAAACACCTTCCTCGCAGGAGCAGCCAAACGTGCGACTTAGCTGGTCATAGCCGCAACCGGAAGTCCGATAGTTGGATTATTGAAAGACTTGATGGAGTTGTTGGATACCATTTTTTGGGTCTCAGGATAAAGCCTGACGTAATTCACTCCCCACAGGCTTGAGCTGCCTTTGAACTTCATCGAAGCCTCGACGCTTCGTTTGTGTTGCTGCCGAAAGTCCTGAATCGTCCCTCTCTCCTGGAGCCAGACGCCACCTCACCGTACCCTCTCCAGGACATTCTGGCGATCTTTCCAGTTGTGGAAGTGAATGATTACAGGCCTGGGATGAAAACTATCCCTCAGCCTCAGAGACGGGATACGATACATCCTTTCTAATTTGAAACACCCAGGCTTCACATCCAGCTTGAGAAAACGTGGCTTCCGGTCCTCGAAGAACTAACGGGAGCCTTACCATCCACACCTTCTGACAGGCCATCAACTCGGATGTTCTTTCTCCGACACTCGGTTCTCCAAATCCTCCAGGACCTCCGCCAGCCACTCGGCTGGTTTTCAAAGGATTGAATTCTTGCCTCCGTGAAGGAGGCATCTTGCTGAATGTTCAGGTTCTCTCCTCCGGATCATCGAGCCTCTTCCTGGTGTTTTGCAGCTGGGCCTCATGAGCTCACAGATATTGAGTCAGCACACTCAGCCTCTGGTCAGTAACACGGATAATGTCGGCAGTCATCATTTTCGCCACCTCTTGAGAGAGCCCCACAGAGCGCGGAATCGTGAGACCTCCTGAGGGTCAGGCCGCATTGTTGAAAAGGCGGCTTCATTCCCGCTGAATCCACCAGCGCTGTTTTATCAGCCATTTCTTCACTTTTTACAGCATAATCCTTCCAGACCGAACCCTGAAGTCTTCCAGGGACATGATAACAAATATTAATTCAAGGATTAGGTAGACGAGTGCCAGGCAATCAGGATAAGTGACAGATCATAGGTCAGTGGCACCAGAACCTGCGGAAAACAAGCTAATCCCATTCCGGTGGGAGGGATTTCTTCACTCGAGGATGTGGTGAAGCTTTGGAATTCTCTACCTCCGAGGATTCTGCAGCTTCAATCGTCAAGTATGTTCAAGACACAGATTGACAAGTTTCTAGATATTGATGATGTCGAGGGATATGGGGATAGTGTGGGAAAATGGTGCTGAGGTAGATCGGCTAAGGATCCCATTGAATGGTTCAGCTTCAATGGGCCGAATGGCCGACTGCAACTCATATTTGTTATGATCTCCTGGACAGGAAGCTGTGAGCTTGGATCTGTCAATCAACATGAATCAGCACCTTCAGGAGAATTGGGAGGGTGAATATTAGATACAGCAGTGTGAGAATGGAGGGAGATTGTGTGGGATGGAGATTTACAGCTCTCAGGGAATAAGAGAGAGGAAACAATGTGACATAGAAACCAGCATTGTCTGTTCTGAGTTTCAATCCTGTACTGACAGTGACGAATTTTGTAAATTGTTTCTTCCAGGATATTAGACAAGGAGGAATTACAGACAGAAATCTCAAATGTTACATCCCGATCTGACAGCCACTCCCTTCCTTGGAACCTGAATACCATCGGGCTTTCAATCTAGAAGGAGAAATGTTTACCCGAACTGTTAGCTAAACATTTCAACCATTAGTGCGACTGGAAAAGCACCGAGACAAACACAACACACACCCGAGTGAGAGAGTTCCAGTGAACTGACTGTGGAAAGAGCTTTAACCAGTTACACAGCCTGAAAAACACAACCTTCAGAGTGAGGAGAGACCATACCCGTGTTGTGGATGAGGCTTCAACTGATTGTCCAACCTGCAGAGACGTGAGGAGACCCAAAACATGGAGAAACCGTGGAAATGTGGGGATTGTGGGAAGGGATTCAGAGTCCCATCTCAGCTGGAAATTCATCAACGCAGTCACACTGGGGAGAGGCCATTCACCTGCTCGAAGTGTGGGAAGGGATTTACTCAGTTCTCCAGTCTGCAGAAACATCAGCGAGTTCACACTGGGGAGAGGCCATTCACCTGCTCAAAGTGTGGGAAGGGATTTACTCAGTTCTCCAGTCTGCAGACACATCAGCGAGTTCACACTGGGGAGAAGCCATTCACCTGCTCCCAGTGTGGGAAGGGATTTACTCAATTATATCACCTTCAGAGACACCTGCGAGTTCACACTGGAGAGAGGCCGTTCACCTGCTCTCAATGTGGGAAAGGATTTGCTGAAGTATCCAACCTGCAGTCACACCAGCGAGTTCACACTGGGGAGAGGCCATTCACCTGCTCTCAGTGTGGGAAAGGATTTACTCAATTATCTCACCTGCGGACACACCAGCGAGTTCACACTGGGGAGAGGCCGTTCACCTGCTCTCAATGTGGGAAAGGATTTGCTGAAGTATCCAACCTGCGGAGACACCAGCGAGTTCAGAATGGGGAGAGGCCATTCACCTGCTCTCGGTGTGGGAACGGATTCACTCGGTTATCTCACCTGCGGACACACCAGCGAGTTCACACTGGGGAGAGGCCATTGATCTGCTCTCAGTGTGGGAAAGGATTTACTCGTTTATCCAACCTGCGGAGACACCAGCGAGTTCACACTGGGGAGACGCCGTTCACCTCTCAATGTGAGACGGGATTACATGTTTCATCAGACCTGCTGTGACACCAACAATTTCACAATTGATTACAGGGGTTGGATTCTGCTGTGTTTGTTTCTGCTCTACAGCCAGGACTGCATTTTGTTCATTCTGACACGTGGTCAGTGGGGATGGTCGGAGGGTTTCTTTCTGCTGGACTGGCCGGTCTCACCACTTTGCCTCCAGTGGGCTGATGCTCTTTGAGCTTTGTTGCTAATACCTGGTTTCAAATTGCACAAGGATCTCCGAGTGAAAGGGTGTTTGGTAGTGTGAAGATATTTAGTTTCCATTTCTGTTTCAAACCCTCCAAGCATGCCATGTTGCCATGGAGATGGGCCCTGGTGGTTACCTGGTTCTTTTGTTTAAGTTATCTGGGTGTTCCTCACATAAGAAAACTATCAGGGTATGAGCGGCAAGTTGTCTGAGGTGGACTGGGAAACTGATTGGTACAGGGAATACCTAATATTTAAGAAATTATTACATATTTATCAGGGGGTCGGTCAGCTCAGTTGGCTGGACGGCTGGTTGGTGATGCAGAGTGAGGCCAACAGTGAGGATTCAACTCCCGTATTGGCTGAGTTGATTCATGAAGGCCCGGCCTTCTCAACCAGGCCCCTCGCCTGAGGTGTGCTGACCCTCGGGTTAAATCACCTCCAGTCAGTTCTCTCTCTGTCAAAGGGGAGAGCAGCCTATGCTCCTCTGGGATTTTTGCAACTTTTATTTCACATAAATACAACAAATATAGATTCCTTTAAAGAATAAAAATCCAACAGGAAAAGTGATGGAACCATGGCTAACAAGAAAAGTTAAATATTCATGAGATCCATTAGAATTCAGCAAAGGAGGACCAAGAAACTGATGAGAGCAAACTGGTGAGAAACATAAAAACCGACTGGAAAAGCTTTGACAGGAATGTGAAAAGGAAAAGATTAGCAAAGACCAATGTGGGTCCATTCCAGGCAGAAACAGGAGAGTTTATAATGGGGAGTAAGGAAATGGCAGAGAAACTGAACAATGTGTGTCTGTCTTCACGGAGGAAGATGCAAAAATTTCCCCAAAACCCGAGAGACCCAAGGGGCTCGTGAGCACAAGGAACAGTAAGAGATGAGAATTAGTGAAAAAGTAGTACTGGAGAAATTAATGGGGTTGGAAGTGAATAAATCCCCAAAAGCTGATGATCCACATACCAGAGTGCTGAACGAGGTGGCTGTAGAGATCTCTATTCCTCATTCTAAATTCTCCTGACTCTATCTGGAATGGACAAACTTTTCCTTTTTACGTACCTATAGAAACCTTTACCATCCATTTTTATGTAATTTGCTGTTTCACATTCATATTCTATTCTCCCTCGCTTTCTCGGTGTCTTGGTCCTTTGCTCTATTATAAAATCGTCCCAATCCTCAGGTTTATTCCTATTTCTGATAACTTTATCAGCCTTTTCTTTCAATCTTTTACAAAACTTCACTTCCTCTGGTAGTCAGTTCTCTGACCTTTTGGGGTTCTTGTGCTCTGAAGGAAAGTAAACTGTGTAATAATTATTGAAAGTCTATCCATTGCCTGTGGACTGTCATATTTTAATGTATTTACCCCAATCCTCCTCAGCTAATTTGTCCCTTCAACCTTCATAACTTCCTTCAAGCTTAGTACCCTGGCTTCAGATTGGAATACCTCATATTCAATATTCTGGTCACTCATCCCTAAAGGTTGTTTTCAGCGCGATTATCAATTAGCCCTTTATCATTGCATCATACTAGATCTACAAGAGCCTGTTCTCTAGTCGGTTCCTCAACATATTGCTGTAGATAACTGTCCCTAACGCACTCCAGAAACTTGCCCTCCACAGCATCAGTGTCCATTAAGTTTACCCAGTCTATATGCAGATTGAAGTCACCCGTTAATGTTTTACCCATGCTACATCCTTCTCTAATCTCCGATTAATACCTTGTACCACACAACCCGTACTGTTTGGTGGCCTATAACAGCTCTTACCAATGTTTCCTGCCCCATGCTGTTCTTGTCTCCACCCAAACATATTCCACGTTTTGTATTCCTGATCTGAGATCCACCCTTACTAATGTTATGATGCTGTCCCTTATTATCTGAGCAACGCCACCTGCTTTTCCTTTTTGCCTGCATCATCAGCAAACTAAGTGGGCATACCTTTGGTACTGTCATCAAAGGCATTGATATAAATTGTAAAACGTTGAGGCTCCAGCACTGATCCCTGTGACACATCACTCATTACGTCTTGCCAACCAGAAAATGGCCTATTTGTGCCTCCTCTCGGTTTTCTGGCAGCTGGCTAATCTTTCACTGTGAAAGACAATTCTGGGATTCAAGGCTGCCTGACTGTGAAAAGAACGCAAGTAAATCCTGGGGAATGACTCATTACTTCGGACTGGTTCTGAGATAATTTAGTTTCTACTTGCAGGGCAAAGTAACTATAATCGTGCAGTTCGAATTTAGATTGCGTAACTGTGGTATGGTAGCACAGTGGTTAGCACTGGTGCTTCACAGTGCCAGGGCGCCAGGTTCAATTCCCACTTGAGCCACTGTTGTACAGTCTGCATGTTCTCCCTGTGTCTGTGTGGGTTTCCTCCGGATGCTCCGGTTTCCTCCCACAAGTCCCGAAAGGTGTGCTTGTTAGATGAATTTGGCATCCGGAATTCTCCCTCTGTGTACTCAAACAGGTGCCGGACTGTGGCAACTAGGGGCTTTTCACAGTATCTTCATTGCAGTGTTAATGTCAGCCTACTTGTGACGATAATAAAGATTATTATTATTAAAAAAGAGCAAAGTTCTATGTGTAGGTTAATGTACCTTTTAGTTTGTTGCATTAAAAGTCATAACACGTGAAGTCCCGCCGTGTGATTCTTTAATTTGTTGACTGGGAATTCAATTTTTTTTAAATAATTTGCTGACCTTTATGGAGGTCCTAATCCACAAATTCTGACTTCCCTCGTGCACCTGTCTGTCTCTATTGTTCGTGTCACTGACAGCCAGGTGATGGAGCTGAGGGCTGAATTTAGCTGAGAGTAAAGGAGCCTGTGCACGAATAGAGACAGGAAGGGCTGGAGGCCTGACTGGGAAATGGATCTCCAACTAATCAGGGGTGGGGGGGTTTCGGCGACCACAGTTTACATATAGAAAAATCCCGGAGTTCCCCTCAGGGAAGTGTGTGTAAAGGCCACAATGTTACAGAAATTCAGGTAAACAGGTTACAAGGGGAAAGAATATAATGGAAATGTTTGCACCGAGCACTAGAAAACTCTAAGGCTACAAAAGGAAGAACCTTATTGATTGTCATGATGGGGAATGTAGACAGAGGGAGGCAACACAGAGAAGATCTGAATAACTTTAATAAACTTTATTCAACAGTAATGACACTTACACACATTAAAACAAAGGACCTACAATACAAACAGATTCTCAGAGGTCAGACTGAGGATAAGATTGGACATGAAGAGATAAATAATCCGAAAGGACAGACAATGTATATTCTCAACACTGAGCCAGAGGGTCAGGAGATGGACTAAATACAAAGACATTCTTAAGTTTTTAAGAGAGGAGATATTCAGTTCTAAACCATGAGAAAAGTAGTGGTAATATCACACAGACTGACTAAAGAGCATGACATCATTTACCAAATGAATTAATGGGTTCATGTGTTCCACTTTGATAAATAAATAACCAGAGTGTGTTGACAAGTTAAGAACACGTACTAAAGCCAAAAAGGATCGATACACAAAAGCTCGGTGTTCCTGAGCAGATTGATCAGATTAGAATAACGTGCTCACTGATCTTTCTGATGAGACCTCCCGTCAGTATCCAGTAATCTCACGGTCTCTGTCTGGAATGGGTTATGTGATAGAAATAAAAACATTGAACCAATGTCTCATTGTTTCTTAGTTTCCGAGCTCGTATTAAGTGTTATGGATAATTCGGTAAAAACACATGGTATATTTAGATTTTCGGGAGCAACACTGTAACCATTTGAAATGAAATCCAGGATCTCTGATCAATATGAATTCCATTATCAGAAACTGTGTTTCCAGGCAGCACACACACACCCTCTGTGCAGTGTGAACTCACTGAGGAGTCAAAGGTTTAAATGACTGAGTGAATCTCTTCCCACTCAGATCAGATGAACAGTCTCAGCCCAGTGTGAACTTTCATCAGGTCAGTTGAAACATTTCCACACATAAAGTGAATGACTGTCGAACAGCAAACTGTGTGACTGAGTGAATCCCTACACACACACACAGGGCAAGTGAATGACTGTCGAACAGCAAACTGTGTGAATCCCAACACACACACACAGGGCAAGTGAATGACTGTCGAACAGCAGACTGTGTGACTGAGAGAATCCCTACACACACAGACAGGGCAAGTGAATGACTGTCCAACAGCAGACTGAGTGAATCCCTACACACACACACAGGGCACGTGAATGACTGTCCAACAGCAGACTGTGTGACTGAGTGAATCCCTATACACACGCAGGGCAAGTGAATGACTGTCGAACAGCAGACTGTGTGACTGAGTGAATCCCGACACACACACACACGGCAAGTGAATGACTGTCGAAGAGCAGACTGACTGAGTGAATCCCTACACACACACACAGGGCAAGTGAATTACTGTCCAACAGCAGACTGTGTGACTGAGTGAATCCCTATACACACAGCAAGCGAATGACTGTCCAACAGCAGACTGTGACAGTGAATCCCTGCACACACACACAGACACACACACACACGGCAAGTGAATGACTGTCCAACAGCAGACTGTGTGACTGTGATAATCCCTACACACACAGACACATAGAGCAGATGGTTGGCCTCTCCCCAGTATGAATACACTGGTGTCTCAGAAGGATGTATGTCTAATTGACTCTCCTCCCACACTCGGAGCATGGGATGGCCTCTTCCCAGAGTGAGTGCAATGGTGAACTGTGAGGTGAGATGTTTGCCTGAATCCAGTCCCACAGTGAGAGCGCCTGAACTCACTCACATCCGTGAACACGTCAATGGGAGATAAAGTTCCTCGGAAAGTTTACAGCACTTCCCGCAGTCTGGACATTTAATAGGTCACTCATCAGTGTGAACTGCCTGATGTCTCACCAGGTTGGACAAGTGAACTAATCCCATCCTACACTTGGAACAGGTGAATGGCATCTCCCCAGTGTGAAGTCGCTGGTGGATCAGCAGGTAGGATGAATGAGTGAATTGTTTTCCACACATAGAACAACTGAATGGTTTCTCCCCAGTGTGAACTCGCTGGTGTATCCGCAGTTGGGATGACTGACTAAATCTTTTCTCACATTCAGAGCAGGTGAATGGACTCTTGGCAGTGTGACTGTGATGTACAGTGGGGTCAGATGAACGCCTAAATCTACTGTCACAGTGAGAGCACTTGAACCGTATCTCAGCAGTGTGAACAAGTTGGTGGGATATCAGGGCTCCAGTGGGCAGCACGGTAGCATAATGGCTACCACTATGGCTTCACAGCACCAGGATCCCAGGTTCGATTCCCAGCTTGGGTCACTGTCTGTGCGGAGTCTGCACGTTCTCCCCATGTCTGCGTGGGTTTCCTCCGGGTGCTCCGGTTTCCGCCCACAAGTCCTATTAGGTACTTTGGACAGTCTGAATTCTCCCTCATTATACCCGACCAGGCGCTGGAATGTAGCGACTACGGGCTTTTCACAGTAACTTCATTGCAGTGTTAATGTAAGCCCACTTGTGACAATAAAGGTTATTTAAAACTTGCCACAATCTGGACATTTAAAAGATCTCATCAAGTGTGAACCTTCTGGTGTGTCAGCAAGTGTGATGAACAAGTGAATCCCTTCCCACACTCACAGCAGGTGAACGGCCTCTCTCAGTGTGAGTGCCCTGATGTACAGTGAGGTCAGATGATCGTTTGAACCCAGTCCCAATGGGAGAGCAGCTGAATGGTCCTTCATCAGTGTGAATACGTTGATGGGACTTCAGTTCCCAGGAGCTTCGACAGTACTTCTCACAGTCCAGGCATTTAACGGTCTCTCATCAGTGTGAATCCGCTGGTGTCTCAGCAGGTTGGATGACTGAGTGAATCCTTTCCCACAATGAGGGCAGGTGAATGGCTTCTCTCTGGTGTGAATTCTCTGGTGAACCAGCATAGCTGATGCACAAGTGAACCCCTTCCCACACTTGGAGCAAGTGAATGGCTTCTCCCCAGTGTGAATCCGTTGGTGTGTCCGCAGTTGGGATGGGGTAATAAATCCTTTCATACAGTTAGAGCAGGTGAATGGTCTCTCCCCGGTGTGAACTCGCTGGTGTTGAGTGAGGTTAAATGATCGCCTGAACCCAGTCCCACAGTGAGAGCATCTGAACGGTTTCTCGTCAGTGTGAACACGTTGATGGGACTTGAGATCCCCAGAACTTTTATAGCACTTCCCGCAGTCTGGGCATTGGAACGGCCTCTCATCTGTGTGAATCCGCTGGTGTCTCAGCAGGTTGGATGACTGAATGAATCCTTTCCCACACTGAGAGCAGGTGAACGGTCTCTCCCCAGTGTGACTGCGCTGATGTTTTAACAGGTCAGATGATTGTCTGAATCCTCGTCCACACACAGAACACGTGAACGGTTTCTCCTCACTGTGAACGGTGCTTTTCTCTTCCATGTTCAAAATCTGATGATATTCAGGTGATGATAAATTGGCGACTTTTCCAATGTCCTGTCAAACTGATTTAAAACAGAAAAAAGGGAGTGAAAGAGAACCCACATAAACACAAAGAGAGAGAGCGACGTGGAGCAGCAGGGTTGAAGGGGATGAAGTTTATACAGCTACAACTCGACAAAAGTCTGCCAACCATCAACATGAACCACCCAAAAGGACTGGGATAGCAGGTATATATTAATAATAATAATCTTCCATATTGAACATCGTCATCTTGTGTTTCCCCTCCAGGTAACATACCGTCCTGACTAATCAGATATCCAGTACTGGATAAGCAGAAATTTCCTCTCTCAATTTAATTATTGACAAGACTGAAGCCTTGTCTTCAGTCCCAGCTATAAACTCCACTCCCTCACCAGTGGCTCCATCCCTCTCCCTGGGAACTGTCTGAATCAGACGGTTCACAACCTCAGTGTCACCTAAATATGGGTTTCCAACCACATCATAACCAAAACCGTTTATTTCCACCTCAGTGCTCGTCTCTCTCTCGCTGTGTAATCTCCTCTCTGCCCTTGACTCGCTCTCTCTCTCTCTTATCTCCCCCCTGCTCATCTTTCTCTTGTTAGTGAAAGGGCAGGGAAGTGGAAGAAGCTAATTTGCTCTTTCAGAGAGCTAGCACAGGAAAGGCAGGCTGAATGGCCCCGGCCCCTGTCTGTATTGTAATCACTCAATGATTCAATGAAACAAGACTTACACTGGAGGCGATGGACCAGATTCTTCCTCCGGACCCACCCTGCTACAAACTGGCTCTTAATTGGTCTGTCTGTGTTTCCATGAGCGACGCTTGCAATAAAAAAATCAAAATACTGCAGTTGCTGGAAAGCTGAAATAAAAAGTGGAAATGCTGGAAAACACTCAGCAGGATCTGTGGGGAGGGAAACAGATTTCACATTTTCACTTTGTGCAGAATGAACTGCAGGGAACAAAAATGGTCAATATAAGCTCAGAAGTGGAAGAGAAATGCATTATGCCACAGGAAAAGCAATTCCTGACTCTGAAAGGTGCAGTGAGATGGTCGGGGGATGAGCAGTGATGGAAACCTCATGAAAAATGAAAATGAAAATCGCTTATTGTCACGAGTAGGCTTCAATGAAGTTACTGTGAAAAGCCCCTAGTCGCCACATTCCGGCGCCTGTCCGGGGAGGCTGGTACGGGAATCGAACCGTGCTGTTGGCCTGCTTGGTCTGCTTTAAAAGCCAGCGATTTAGCTGAGTGAGCTAAACCAGCCCCTAGCTAAACCAGCCCCTGGTTTAGACATTTAGACATGGTCGATGGAAGTAACAATAACATTTAAAAAAAATTAATGTCCAGGATGCTGGTTAGGCCAGCATTTATTGTCCATCCTTAGATGCCCTTCAGAAGGTGGTGCTGAGTTGCCTTCTTGAACTGCTGCAGTCCTGGGCGTGTAGGTACATGCACTGTGCTGTTAGGGAGGGAGTTCCAGGATGTTGCCCCAGCGACAGGAGGAGCGGCGATATATTCCCAGCTCAGGGCGGTGAGTGACTTGGAGGGAAGCCTCCAGGTGGTGGGGTTCCCAGGTATCTGCTGCTCTTGTCCTTCTAGATGGTAGTGGTCATGGGTTTGGAATGTGTTGTCTAAGGAACCTTGGTGAGTTACTGCAGTGCATCTTGTAGATGGTACACACGGCTGCCACTGTTAGTCGGTGCTGGAGGGTTTTAATGTTTGTGGAAGGGGGGCAATCAAGCGGGCTGCTTTGTCCTGGATGGTGTTGAGCTTCTTTAGTGTTGTTAGAACTGCACTCATGCAGGCAAGTGGAGAGTATTCCATTACAGTCCTGACTTGTGCCTTACAGATGATGGACAGGCTTTGAGGGGAGTCAGGTGGTGAATTACTCGCCGCAGGATTCCTGGCCTTTGACCTGGCAGCCACATTATGAATGTGGCTAGTCCAGTTCAGTTTCTGATCAATGGAACCATGCTAAATATATTTAAAATATGTTAAAACTCATTCATTACTGGAGACAGAGAACAATGGTGGAAGGTGATTCGGGAGAGCAGGGGTAAAGCAGATGGAGATGGATTCAGGCCCAGAGTAAATAACAGACCCACAAATCTTTGGAGGCGTGGGGCACGATGTCCCAGGAGGGAGAGAGAGATCCAGAGAGCAGAATTCACTTCTTTTCCTTGACTTCTCTATTTATCATCTGGGTCCCTGCAAATCAGGGAAATGGACGGTCAAATTCCCAAGATCAAAGACTAATCCAGTTTGATGGACAGGTTTTCTCCATTCTGAACAATGGGGAACAACCTCCTCCCAGTCATTCAAAATGTTGCCCTTACACAGATGGCGGCCGGACATGCACCTTGCTGCATCTTGCCCACCAGAAAGATTGAGGCTCCAGTCGTCGGCTAAACGGCCTTCAAGACACAGGACAACAAGGGCAGCATGACAAGCAGTTAGCACTGGGACTGCAGCGCTGAGGACCAGGTTCAAATCATGGCCCTGGGTCACTGTCCTTGTGGAGTTTGCACATTCTCCCCGTGTCTACATGGGTTTCAGCCCACAACCCAAAGATGTGCAGGTTAGGTGGATTGGCCAGGCTAAATTGCCCCTTAATTGGGAAAATTGGGGGTGGGGGAGAGGGGGTGGGGGAGGGAGGGAGGGGGTGGGGGAGGGGGGGAGGGAGGGGTGGGGGAGGGAGGGAGGGGGGGAGGGAGGGGGGGGGGGGGAGGGAGGGAGGGGGGAGGGAGGGAGGAGGGAGGGGGTGGGGGGGAGGGGGGGGGGGGTGGGGGAGGGGGGAGGGAGGGAGGGGGGTGGGGGAGGGAGGGAGGGGGTGGGGGAGGGGGGGGGAGGGAGGGGGGGAGGGAGGGGGTGGGAGAGAGGGGGTGGAGGGAGGGGGTGGGGGAGGGAGGGGGTGGGGGAGGGGGTGGGGGAGGGAGGGGGTGGAGGGGGTGGGTGGGGGGGAGGGAGTGGGGAGGGAGGGAGTATATAAAAATATTGAAAATAGGATAAAGGTTGTTTGGCTGACGGTCAATCACTGTCCTGTAAGGTAATGAGTCCTTTTGCTTCCCAATTGGCTGAGGAAGGCAGTGTGTCACAAGGATGGATGTGTTGACCGATTAATGGCTGGAGGATGGGGCAGGTCATGTGATCAATCTCCAGGAATACATTTAATCAAAGTTGGCGAGGAGAGATGTTGTGAATTTCTATCCGAAACTGACAGTGAGGTTCTGTAAATTTACAGGATACTGGAAGTGGAGGTTTAACAGACGGGAAACACAAACCAAACGTCACATCGCGATCTGACAGAGTCTCTCGATTCATCAGAACCTGAATATCAGCAGCATCTGGGTGTGGAAGGTAAAAGTTTGTCTGTTCTGTCTGTGAGGGAAGATTTCAGGTCTCAGTGTGACTGGAAAAGCCCCGAGATTCACAAACCCTGGTTAGGCCAAACCTGGAGAACTGTGTTCAGTTCGGGCAACAAACCTGAGGAAGGATAGAAGGGCCTCGGAGGGATGTCGCACAGATTTACCTGAGTGATACCTGAACCCTCCGAGGTTAAATTACAAAACTAGATTACACAAAAGAGTCAGAGACATGATGGCACAGAGAAGGGCATTCGGCCATTGAGTCCATGCTAGCTCTCTGGAGCAATCCAGTCAGTGCCATTCTCCTGCTCTATCCCTGTATCCTCGCAGGTTTATTTCCCTCAGATCTGTATCCAATTTCCTTTTGAAATCAAATGATTCATGTATCTATTTTCAAACTCGCTGATAGGCAGCAAGTTTCAGGTCATTGCCGCTCGCTGTGTAAAAACATATTTCTCATATCACCTCATATCTCCTGTACCTTTACATACAAACTAGGAACAGGCCACTCGGCCCCTCGAGCCTGCTCAGCATTCAATAGGTTTGAAACAAATCTGTTGGACTTTAACCTGGTGTTGTAAGACTTCTTACTGCACAGCATTCAATAAGATTGCGGCTGATTTCATTCTAACCTCAACTCCATATTCCTGCCGACCACTGATGACCATTCACCCCCTTGCTCATCAAGAATCTATCCAGCTCTGCCTTAAAAATATTCAAGGACTCTGCTTCCACTGCCTTTTAAGGACGCGAGTTCCAAAGTCTGATAGCCCTCAAGAGAATAAAAAATCCTCATCTCCATCTGAAATGGGTGACTTGTTATTTTGCAACAGTGACACCCTCGTTCTCGATTCTCCCTCAAGAGGAAACATCCTCTCCACATCAGGATCTTGTATAGTTCAATCCACGTTTTACCCAAAACTTTAAATCTGTGTCCCTAGTGCTTGTACGATCAGTGAATGGAAACAGTTTCTTTGCCCACCTGATCAAAACTTGGCAGAACCTTGTGGACCTGAATCAAATCTCCCCTCAACCTCCTTTGCTGGAACCATTCTGGTAAATCTCCTCTGCACCTTCTCCAAGAACCTTCACATCCTTCCTGAAGAATGGTGACCAGAGCTTTATAAAGATTCATAGAATAGAATTAGAACCATAGAATTCCTACAGTGCAGAAGGAAGCCATTCGGCCCATCAAGTCTGCACTGATTCTCTGAAAGGGCACCCTGCCTCGGCCCACAGCCCTACCTGTCCCTGTAACCCCACAGCCCCACCTAACCTGCACATCCCTGGACACTAAGGGGCAATTTATCAAGGCCAATCCACCTAACTTTCCCTTCTTTGGACTGTTGGAGGAAACCTGAGCACCGGGTGGAAACCCACGGAGACACGGGGAGAAAGTGCAAACTCCACACAGACAGTCACCATGGAATTGAACCCGGGTCCCTGGTGCTGTGAGGCAGCAGTGCTAATCACCGTGCCACCAGAAGCATAGTTTTGGTATCAGTATTACTGTTTATGAAGCTCAAGGTCGAATTTGCTTTGCCATCTATTCTCTTTAATATGACTCGCAGATATAAAAAATCCCTCTACACCTCTTTCTCTCTCCTCACAAAGAGGCCAGTTGGGTTTTGTGACAATCCAGCAGTTTTCATGGTCACTTTTTCCCAGTGTCGACCCCACAAATGACCAGATTCATTCAGCTCAATTTCACAACCTGCCTT
Source organism: Scyliorhinus canicula (assembly GCF_902713615.1). NCBI lineage: Eukaryota > Metazoa > Chordata > Chondrichthyes > Carcharhiniformes > Scyliorhinidae > Scyliorhinus > Scyliorhinus canicula. The sequence continues at coordinate 111,255 of NW_024055457.1, forward strand.
TGTGTTTTTGTGGGTTTCCCTCACTCCCTATTTTCTGTTTTCAATCATTTTCACAGGGTGTTCGAAGGGGAGGCTTCAAAGTCCGGAAACTCAAACCAAGCATCACATCAGGATCTGACTGATCCTCAATTTATCATATCCTGAACATCATGTACTTTGAGCATGGAAGGAAAAAGCATCGTTCACAGTGCGGGGAAACCGTACACGTGTTGTGTGTGTGGACGAGGATTCAGTCAATCATCAGGCCTCACAAGCCACAAATGCAGTCACACTGAGGAGAAACCGTGGAAATGTGCGGACTGTGGGAAAGAATTTAGTTCCCCATCCAAGCTGGAAACTCATCGACGCAGTCACACTGGAGAGAGACCATTCACCTGCTCCGAGTGTGGGAAGGGATTCACACAGTCATTCGACCTGCGGAAACACCAGAGAGTTCACACTGGGGAGAGACCATTCACCTGCTCCAAGTGTGGGAAGGGATTCACTCAGTCATCCACTCTGTCCACACCAGCGAATTCACACTGGGGAGAGACCATTCACCTGTTCAGAGTGTGGGAAAGGATTCACTAAGTCATCCCACCTGCTGAGACACCAGCGAGTTCACACTGGGGAGAGACCATTCACGTGCTCCAAGTGTGGGAAGGGATTCTCTAAGTCATCTTCCCTGCTGAGTCACCAGCGAATTCACACTGGGGAAAGACCGTTCACGTGCTCCAAATGTGGGAAGGGATTCACTGAATCATCCACTCTGTCCACACACCAGCGAGTTCACACTGGTGTGAGACGTTTCAATGTCCAGACTGGGAAGTGCTATAAAAGTTCCGGGGAACTGATGAACCATCAACGTGTTCACACTGATGAGAAACCGTTCAGGTGCTCTCACTGTGGGACTGGGTTCAGACAATCATCTAACCTCACTGTACATCAACGAATTCACACTGGGGAGAGGCCATACACCTGCGTCAAGTGTGGGAAGGGATTCACCACTTCATCCAACCTGCTGACACACCAACGAGGCCACAAGTAACCATAGTGATTGTATTTTGCTGTTCCTCACATTCAGGACTGAACCAGGTTAATTTGGGTCTCTTTCTGCTGATCACAAACTCCAGCCCATTTACAGGAGCTGATATTCTGGCTAAAAATCAAATAAATTAGATTTGTGTTAAATACGCAGTGTGTTGAAACTTTTTAATATCTCTGACACAAGTTTGTTCCTTTTGAAGTACTCTCGCTCTCCCCTGTCTCTTCCATCCTCACCTCCAACAAGAAGTGTGAGGAGCTTGTGGAGCTTCTTTGTGACTGAGGTTGAGTAAATCCGATCAGCTGCCTTGCTGCCCTCCCTCCCTTCCACGAGCCCACCGGACCAAACTGTCCTAATTCATCCTTTTCCCGAGCCCTGAACCCACATCTTCTCTAGTTTCTCTCCCATCTCCCCTCGTGCCCTCTCAGAGATCATCTTGTCCATGAGACCCAGCTCCTGCTCATCAACCCTATTCCCACTGAACTACTGATCAGCCAACTACCCTGTGTCATGGATATTGTCAACATTTCTCTCTCTTCAGGTACTGTCCCTCTGTCTTCAAATCTGCCATCATCACCCTCTCCTCAATAAAACAAACCCTGACCCTGCATCCTTACAAATTACTGCCCCATCTTCAACCTCCTCTCCCCTCCAAACTATTTGAACATGTTGTCACAGTCACCTCCCAAATCCTTGGCCCATCTTTCCCAGAACTCCCATGTTTGAATCCCTTCAATCAGGTCTCTGCCCTGTCACAGTGAAATACAAGAGACTAACAGAATCTCACCCGGAGAGAAAGACAGACAATCCGGGAGCTTGGATCCAACACGGATATGTTCATAAGACCAGAAGACAAGGGTAGCAGCACAGTCATTATCGAGGGACAACAATACCTGCTGGAAACAGACAGACAACTAAACAACTCAAATGACAACACCAAGCTACCTAGACCCATATACCCCAGACAGGAAGGAGAATTGGAGACAGACTGGAAGAACTCAGACTCCAGACACATTAACCAAAAACAGATGGAATATCCGAGGGGACAACAGGTAGAATAAAGGAAGTTCGACCTGCTCCCTAAAGTACCCCAACATATAATAATATTCTTTGTTATTGCCACAAGTAGGCTTACATTAACATTGCAATGAAGTTACCGTGAAAAGCCCCTCGTCGCCACAATCCTGTTTAGGTGTACAGAGGGATAATTCAAAATGTCCAAAATCACCTAACAAGCACATCTTTCGGGACTTGTGGGAGGAAACCAGAGCACCCGGAGGAAACCCACGCAGACAAGGAGGGAACGTGCAGACACCGCACAGACTGTGACCCAAACGCGAATTGAACGAGGAATCCTGGCGCTGTGAAGCAACAGTGCTAACCACTGTGTACCGTCAGAAATACCGGCAAACAGACACATCGGATCAGACTGTGAGAGAGAAAATCCTCCAGAATCAGAGAATTTACAATGCAGAAGGAGGCCATTCCACCCATTGAGACTGCACCGGCTCTTGGAAAAGCACCCTATTTAAGAGCATGCCTCCACCCTATCCCCGTAACCCAGTAACTCCACCTAACCTTTGTTTGGACACTAGGGCAATTTCGAGTGGTCAATCCACGCAGCCTGCACATCTTTGGAGAAATGGAGCACCCGGAGGGAACTCATACAGACACGGGAGAATGTACAAACTCCACACAATCACCCAAGGCCGGAATAGCTGAAATATCAACACACTGCTCCTGGTAGTTCATGCGACAGTGGTTCAATAAATATAATTAATGGATCAAAAAGGGTGTAATATAGAATAAAAACAGAAATGCGAGATTAACTCAACAGATCTGGCAGCATCATTGAATCCCTACATTGCAGAAGGAGGCCATTCGTCCCATCGAGTTTGCACCAATCTACAAAAGAGCACCCACCCAGGCTCAAACTCCCTTGCCCTATCCCCGTAACCCAACTTCACCTTTGGACACTAAGGGGCAATTTAGCACAGCCAATCCACAAACCTGCACATCTTTGGACGGTGGGAGAAAACTGCAGCACCCAGAGGAACCCACACAGACACGGGAGAATGTGCAAACTCCACACAGTCACACCAGGTGGAATTGAACCAGGTCGATGGTGTGGCAATGCTAACCACTGTGCAATGCAGCAGTGCTAATCACTGTGCCACCATGCCACATCTGTGGCGAATGAAACAGAGGTTACGTTTGTTGTTCCTTGTTGTAACTGTTCTGTAGAAGGCTCAATGGACTCTAAAAACTTCCACCAGAGTGGAAAGAAATTGTTTTCTTCAAGTTTGGACTCGGAAGAAGTTTCAGTCTGTGTGAAGCTCAATATTCAATCACACAAAACCTGCAGACTGATTGGATGGAGGACCAGAGTCCATCCGGTCCTCCAAGTTCTTCAATTGGTCAACACCTCTCAGGCAGGAAATGAGATTCTGGAACCCACGCCACGTGGCCAATGGGAAGAAAAAAATGATGGCAGACTCTCAGCGAATGAGGGAGGTCCACGATCAGCCCGCCCCTCATCACTCTGATGGTTGACGAACCAGCCGCTCCCGCTCGGTCCTCCAGTTTCCCTCTCTTCTTATTGGGTCCGGAGCTGCATCAATCATTCCACGGGTATTGTGATGTGGGCATGCGCAGTGCAAACTACTGTCCCGGGACAGACGCTTGTTTGTCTCATCTTCAGGAGGAAAGGAGGCGGATAAGCGGAGGCAGCGTTAGGGGCAGTGGGTGGGAGGGGAGGCTCACACACACCCAGTGCCGCAAAGCTGACACAAGAAATTACCGCTCCCAGTTTGCTCCGAGTGGGAAGGATTTCCTGCAGCCTTTCCCTAGTTAACCCACCATCCTCATCAGGTTAAAGTCAACAGGTTTGATTCAAACACGAGCTTTCGGAGCGCAGCTCTTCCTCAGGTGAATGGTGAGGTATGTTCCAGAAACATTGATATAGACAAAGTCAGAGATGCTGGACAATGCTTGAAATGCAGGCATTAGCAGGTAATCAAATCATTACAGATCCAGGGAGAGGGATAATCACAGGTTAAAGAGGTGTAAATTGTCTCAAGCCCGAACAGTTGGTAGGATTTTGCAAGCCAGGCCTGATGGTGGGGGGGTGGATGTAATGCGACATGAATCCAAGATCCCGGTTGAGGCCGCACTCATGCGTGCGGAACTTAGCTATAAGTTTTTGCTCGGTAATTCTGCGTTGCGCGTGTCCTGAAGACCACCTTGGAGAACGCTTACCCGGAGATCAGAGGCTGAATGCCCTTGACTGCTGAAGTGTTCCCCGACTGGAAGGGAACATTCCTGCCTGGTGATTGTTGCACGATGCCCGTTTCATTCGTTGTTGCAGTGTCTGCATGGTCTCGCCAATGTACCGCTTCGGGACATCCTTTCCTGCAGAGTAAGAGGTAGGACTACATTGGTTGAGTCGCACGCGTATGTGCCGCGTACCTGGTGGGTGGTGTTACCACGTGTAATGGTGGTATCCGAGTCGATGATCTGGCATGTCTTGCAGAGATTGCCCTGGCAGGGTGTGTGGTGTCGTGGTCGCTGTTCTGAAGGCTGGGTAATTTGCTGCAAACAATGGTTTGTTTGAGGTTGCGCGGTTGTTTGAAGGCCAGTAGTGGGGGTGTGGGATGACCTTGGCAAGATGTTCTATCTTCATGATGATGTGTTGAAGGCTGCGAAGAAGATGTCGTAGTTTCTCCGCCCCAGGACGACGACGTCCTGGACGACGAAGGGTACTCTGTCAGTGGTGTCCCGTAGTGTGTCTTCTGAGGAGGTCGGTTGCGGTTTTTTTGCTTGTGGCGCGTTGGAACTGTCGATCGATGAGTCGAGCGCATATCTCGTTCGTACGAGGGCATCTTTCAGCATCGTAGGTGTCTGTTACGCTCCTCCTCGTCTGAGCAGATCCGTGTATACGGAGGGCTTGTCCATAGGGGATGGCTTCTTTAATGTGTTTCGGGTGAAAGCTGGAGAAGTGGAGCATCGTGAGGTTGTCTGTGGGCTTGCGGTTAAAGCGTTTTTTTTTTTTCGTTTGCTGCACCGCAGATCTCGCGGTCTGCTGTTCCGGTTCATTGGTCGTCTCCTGGGTTCTTACTGTGCTCTTCTTACTGTGCTCACCCCAGTCCAACGCCGGCATCGCCACATCATCCTCATAAGGGGCAGTGTGCAGCAGGGCACATGCACGGTGATCCCTGTCCACTCAGCAGGACTGACAGTGATGGATTCTGGAAACTCCTTTTACAGGGGGTTACAAGGGAGGATTTAAACACAGCAAAGTGAAATCAAACAAGGCATTAAGACCTGAACTTCTGTTTTGAACCAAATGTATTGACAATTTTTATATGATGCAGAGCAAGACCAGCAGTGTGGGCAGCACAGTGGTTAGCATTGTTGCTCTACAGCACCAGGGTCGCAGGTTCAATTCCTGGCTTGGGTCACTGTCTGTGAAGAGTCTTCACATTCTCCCTGTGTCTGCGTGGGTTTCCTCCGAGTGCTCCGGTTTCCTCCACAGGCCCCGAAAGGACATGCTGTTAGGTAATTTGGACATTCTGAATTCTCCCTCCGTGTACCCGAACAGGCCCGGAATGTGGCGGATTAGCGGCTTCTCACAGTCACTTCATTGCAGTGTTAATATAAGCTAACTTGCGACAACAAAGATTATTATTATAATAAATAAAATCAAAACCTGGGTGAGGGTCACATTCAGGAGAAGTTATTAAAATGTAACCACATACAGATAAACTATATCAGGATTTACTGATATTTCCATTTGAATCACTGCTCCTGGTACATGACACCTCTTAACTTGATCCATCACACCAACACTTGGACTAACTGGCTGGGCTGAGGTCTGTATTGGATAAAAACCCGAGGATCACTTGTCATCACAGAATCCTAGAAATTTACAGCACAGAGGAGGCCATTCAGCCCATTGTGTCTGTGTGGGTTTATCCAGCCCACTTTCCACCTCTTGGTCTGTAGCCCTGCAGGTCACAGAAACTCCACATCAGGGTGTCTTTCAATGTGATCAGGGTTTCTGTCTCTACCTACCTTTTAGACAGAGTTCCAGACCCCCAGCAAACCCCTAGGTGAAGAAAATCCTCAATTCCCCTCTAATCTTTCCAATAGATACTTAAATTTCTGCCCCCTGGTTACTGACCTGCCTGTTAATGAAATAGGTCCTTCTGCCGTCTGATCCACTATATCTGGACCCTCATGATTTTATACGCCTCAATTAAATGTCCACTCAGCCTCCTCTGTTCCACAGAAAACAATCCCAGTCAATCCAATCTTTCCTCAGTTAAAATTCCCAAATCCTGGAAACATCCAGATAAATCTCTTCCGTACTCTCTCCAGTACAATCACATTCTTCCTGTAATGTGATGACCAGAACTTTACTCCGTAGTCTAGCTGTGATATAACTCGTGATTTTAGTTCTAGAATAACCATTCTGTAACCTTCAATGTGATGGAAACTCACAGCTGCAACCTGTCAGCGTTTGAAAGATATTTACAAATTATTTGAGAGTTTCTTACAGTTGCGATCTTTCTCTGTTCTGTCCACTCAACGTGTTTGATAACAGACTTTCTCCTGTGAACATCCAGCTGAAGTTTGGGCCTTGATGTGTTTCCTTGTTCATCTTGTTCAAATCGCTTATTGTCACGAGTAGGCGTCAATGAAGTTACTGTGAAAAGCCCCTAGTCGCCACATTTCCGGCGCCTGTCCGGGGAGGCTGGTACGGGAGAGAGGCTGGTAGAGGTATTGTTGCTCTAAACATTGAATCTTTTGCTTTCAGACACCAGATAATCAAACTCCCAACAACAGATTGTCTTTTACTGACTTTATTAACAGCTCTGCAATAAAACAGACAGTCAAATCCTTACATAGTTCCTGGTCCTCCGTGAAATACTTAACGATAACCTCTATATGTACTTTCATATGTTCTACAAGAAACTAAGGACATTGGTATGTCCACATGACTCTTGCCAATGTTTACAGATGCACCGTAGAAAGCATCCTATCTGGCTGCATCACAGCCTGGTATGGCAACTGATCGGCCCAAGACCGTTTCTTAATGGTGGATTAACCACGCTAAATTGTCCCTTAGTTTCCAGAATGATGCTTGGGTTAGGTTAGGAGTTCTTGAGATAGGGAAGGGGAATGGGCTGGGTTGAGTGTTATTTCAGAGGGTCGGTGAAGACTCAATGCGCTGAATGGCCGCCCATCTGCACTGGAGTGATTTTAACTACAGAGATGTGAACACAGCCCAGGACATCACATGAACCTGCCTCCCTCCCATGACTCTGTCTACACCCCCTGCTGCCTTAGGCAAGTGGGCAGCATAGGGGCTTTTCAGTAAGCTCATACTTGTGACAATAAAGATCATAATCAAAAGACCCCTTCCATCAGACAGAAGATACAAAAGTTTGAGATCACGCAGTAACAGATTCATAAACCACTTCCTTCCCCGCTGCTGCCAGACTCCGAAACGACCCTCTCATGGACTGAACTCATTTGTCACACATCTTCTCTGCTGTAGCTCCATACTCCATATGCTTCACCGATGTCTATGTATTTACATTGTGTACCTATGTCCTACGTTTTTCATGTTTTGGACGATCTAACTGGACTGCATGCAGAACAATAATTTTCACTGTACCTCGGTATAGTGACAATAAATGTAAATCTTCTTCAGAGCCTGTAACAGAGGAATGGTGTGTAGGTCTGTAACTAATATCATTTTCTTTTTTAAAATTTAGAGTACCCAATTCATTTTTTCCAATTAAGGGGCAATTTTGAGTTTCCAATCCACCTCCCATGAGCATCTTTGGGTTGTGGGGGTGAGACCCATGCAAACACAGGGAGAATGTGCAAACTCCAATTGTAACATCATTTTAATTCAATATTTCTTCTTTTAATATCCTGTCCACCATTTCCCTGTCACCTGATTAATTGTTAATTGTTATCACAGGATTGTCCTCAGATTTCCATTGTTTAGCTTGCTTCCTTTGTTCAAATCTGAACTTTATGTACCTTACATTGCAATTCTGCCTTTGTGCAGTGAACCTGATGCCCATCCAATGAAGGGAAGCATTATGTATGTTTGCTTGACTACCTTATCTACTTGTGCTGCCACCTTCAAGATTTTTAAGGTGATTGGAGGAAGGTATAGGGAGATGTCAGAGGTAGGTTCTTTACACAGAGTGGTGGGTGTGTGGAATGCACTGCCAGCAGAGGTGGTGGAGTCAGAGTCATCAGACACATTTAAGCGACTCTTAGACAGGCACATGGACAGCAGTAAATTGAAGGGGTGTAGGTTAGGTTGACCTTAGATTAGTATAAATGGTCGGCACAACATCGTGGGCTGATGGGCCTGTGCTGTACTGTTCTATGTTCTATCTGGGGACCTGGAGGCTCAGATCTCTCTGACTTTCTATATTCCTAAGAGTTTGCCGTTTATGGTCCCCTCTCGTTAGACCTACCAAAATGCATTACCAGACATTTGTCCAGATTAAACTTCATCTGCCATTTCTCTGCGAGATGCTCTGAGACAACAGTCAGTCTTACAACCCCAAATTGAAGCCTACTTGTGACAATAAGCGATTATTAAAAGAGGCCCCTTCGGCCCATCGTGTCTGTGCCGGCCATCAAGCACCGATTATTCTAATCCCATTTTCCAGCACTTGATCCATGGTATGTATGTTCTGATGATTAAGTGCTCCCCTAAATGCTTCTAAAATGTTGTGAGGGTTCCTGCCTCGACCACCCTTTCAGGCAGTGAGTTCCAGATTCCAACACTCTGTGTGAAAATGTTTCTCCTCAAATCTCCGGCTCCTTTCCACAAATATCTGCTTCGTGGTTACTGTGTCCTTGATTCAGGGAAAACATTATTTCTATCCACCCATGTCCCTCATAATTTTGGACACTTCAATAAAATCCCCCCCCCCCCCCTTCCCTGCCACAAGGAAAACAACCCCAACCTAACCAGCCTCTCTTCATAGCTGAAACGCTCCAGTCCAGACAATGAGTCCAGTATCTGAAGTGATTAAGACAGGGTTTTGTTTTATTGATCACGGGGAATGTTAGTGATACCTCCCTGGATCCCAAGGCGACGAGAGACACTCTGAAGGTATGGGGAGCTGGGACTTATCCATGAGAATAACTGGAAGTTTGAGACTGACATAATCGGAGTTAGAAAGGAGGAAAAGAGTCAGTCCTGGGTGTGTGATTCTCAACAGGAACAACAGAATTCAATTTTTCCGGTAACATGTGAACCTTCTGGTTGTCTCAGCAGGTTGGATGACTGAGTAAATCTCTTCCCACAAACAGAGCAGGTGAGCAGCTTCTTCCTGGTGTGAACTCTCCGGTGTTTCAGCAGACCGAATGACTGAATAAATCTCTTCCCACAAAACAGAGCAGGTGAACGGCCTCTTCCCAGTGTGGATGTGGTCGTGTCTCCGGAGGCTGGACAACTCAGGGAAAGCCTTCCCACACACGGAGCAGATAAACGGCTTCTCCCCGGGTATGAACATGCTGGTGTCTCTGCAGGTGCTGTAAAACTAGTAACTCCTTTCCACATACGTGACAAAGATACCGCCTTTCCCCGGTGTGAATTCGCTCATGTATCAAACCTGGGACAAACAAGAGAAACTCTTTCCACACCACAAAGCAGATAGAACGGCCTCTCCACGGTGTGAAGTCGCTTGTGTGCGCGCAGGGCACATAACTGAGTAAATCTCTTCGCACACACAGAGCAAGAGAATGGCCTCTCCCCGGTGTGAACACTTTTGTGCATCAATAGGTGGGCTCTGAACGAGTGAATCCCTTCCCACACTCGGAGCAGGTGTATGGCCTCTCTCCAGTGTGAACCAGTTTGTGTATCACAAGGTCAGATGAAGAACTGTATGCCTTCCCACACGTGGAACAGGTGAATGGTCTCTCCCCAGGTGCCGTCGCTTGTGTCTCCGAAGGTGGAATGAATGAGCAAATCTCTTCCCGAACATCGCGCAGGGGAACGGCCTCTCCCCGGTGTGTGTGCGCTGGTGTCTCAGCAGATTAAAGTTTCGTTTAAAGGTCTTCTCACACTCTGAGCATTTAAAAGGTTTCTTATCAGAGGAAATGAGCTGGTGCTCAGTGTAGGGGAGGACTGAGTGAATCTCTTTCCATACTGAGAGCTGTTGAATGGCCTGTCCTTGTTGTGAACTTGCTGGTGCTCAATGAGATGCACTGACTCAGTGAACAACTCCCCACAGTGGGAGCAGCTGAACGGTTCTCTCGTGGTGTGAAGGAGCTGGTGCTCCGCGAGGCGGGAGGACTGGCTGAACCTCTTCCCACAGTGGGAGCAGCTGAATAGTCTGGCGTGTGTGTGAAGGGGCTGGGATTGGACCAGTTTCTCGGGTATCAGAGCCATCCCCAGAATCAGAGCTTTGAAGAGGCTCCTCATCAATATGATCGAGTGGTGAGCCAGCAGGTTGGACAAACACATGAATTTCTTCCCACACACGGAAGCAGGGGGAACGTACTCTTGCTATTGCGAGCTCGCTGTCGTGTCAGCATGTTTACAGCTGTATCACTCCCCTTCCCACACGCGGAGCAGGGGAACGGACTCTCACTAATTTCCAGCTGAGGACAGCTATTAAATTCTTTCAGATCCCGATGAATCGATTGACCTCCGTCAGACCTGACAACTGGTTTAATTTTGCAGATTGCAAATCCTCCTCTTCTATTACCCTGTAAGTAAATTTACAATTAATTACAAGAATATATAACACGTAATTGGCCTTTGGCCCATCTGGTCCGTACTAGAGTTTCTGCTTCACACCAAGACTCCCCTCATTCTGCTGACCTCATCTCAGCTCGAGAGCTTCGCATTCTGATCCCATTTCTCTCAGGTCCTCATTTAGTTTCCTTTTGAAAGCAACTCAGTGAACTCCACTGTCTGAAGAAAGGATTATTTCCTGTTTTTCTTTAGGATTTATTCGTCTCTATTATGTATTCCAGAGATGATGGTGGTGCAGCGGTAGATTACCCTGACTCTGAACCAGCTCTGGGTTCCAGTCCAGGTTGATGACCAGGGAAAGTGTGTTCATAACGTGGCCAAACATTGAGTATCAATAAGAGTAAAATCCTGTGGATGCAGGAATCTGAAACAGAGATAGAGAATGCGGGAGAACTCAGCGGGTCTGGAGGGTCTGTGCAAAGTGAAATAGAGTTAACGTTTTGAGTCTGTCTGACTCTTCTTCATAGCATCAGCCTGTAAATCCTTCCAACAGACACCAACAGCAGACCCCAGGTGTGGGAGAGATTCTGGTCAGCCACATGATGGAATGAAATTGGAGCCTCCCCATCTCAATCCTCAGCTCCAACCCAGTAAAGACCGATATCAGAAGAGACCCAATATTTCTCTTGGTTTGAGTTTGCTGTGTTTAAATCCGTCCCTTCTTCAACCCCCCCCTGCAAAAGGAGTTTCCAGAATCCATCACTGTTCGTTCAGGATAGAAATTCACAACATTCTCTACTCCTGCTGACAGGACCGGGAGCATCACACTGTGCGCCCTGCTGCACTTTGCCCCCTATAAAGATGGCGGGCGTGCATGCACCCTATTATCATTGCCTCCCATAAAGGTGGCGGCCGTTCACTCGGGCCTGGGGAATCACTGTTTGTTCTCAGACTTGTTGGGCCAAAGGGCCTCTTTCTGTGCTGTAAAACTTTATCACTCGATGATGTTGCCTGGACTGTTGCGGTCCCAGCACTGATCCTTATGGCACATCACTCAATACATCTTGCCAACCTCAAAAGACCCATTGTGCCTAATCTCTGCTTTCTGTCACAGTGTCATAGAGTTTTACAGCAGAGGAAGAGGCTCTTCGGCCCATTGTGTCTGTGCTGGCCATCAAACACCGATTAATTCTAATCCCATTTCCCTGTACTTTGTCTGCAGCCTTGTATGCTGCAGCATTTCAAGTGCTCATTTAAATGCTTCTTAAATGTTGAGGGTTCCTGTCCCTACCACCCTTTCAGACAGTGAGTACCAGGTTCCTACATTCCTCTGGGTGAAAAAGATTTTCCTCAAATCCCCACAAAATGTCCTGCACCTGACCTTAAATCTGTGCCCCCAGCTATTGACCCCTCGGAGAAGGGGAACATTTTCTTATTATTCCCATAATATGGTATTTTCACATCAGTGACAGAAGTCAATTCAATCAGTTTGGAAATAACTCCCATACCTCCGGTTCTCAAACACTTTGTTTGAAAGATAACAAATGAGATAAAGCCAAATCTTTAAAAGGCAAAGTTGTTAATTCAAATTGTCACCGTGCCATCAGTGGGTTAACGCCTTCTTCATAATTTCTATTCCTGCCTATCTTAGGGCTGGTTTAGCACAGGGCTAAATCGCTGGCTTTGAAAGCAGACCAAGGCAGGCCAGCAGCACGGTTCAATTCCCGTACTAGCCTCCCTGAACAGGTGCCGGAATGTGGCGACTAGGGTCTTTTCACAGTAACTTCATTGAAGCCTACTCATGACAATAAGCGATTTCATTTTTTTTTTATTCTTTGTGTCAGCAGCAAATTTGATAACCATCCCAGCCATTTGTTAGTTTTCTAACACGCTACTCTGATTGTTTGTGATGATTTCATGGTTCTCACCGTTACCTGTTGCAGCCCCGGTTCATTTTGTACCCATTTCCATCCATCACTGCTCTTGAGGCACTTTACCCCCACCCTGATTCTCCATCCCATCGGAGGGAACTTTCTGTCAGTAAGAACTTCACAATCTGACAATTTCAGGGCAGTTACTTTGGTGACTGTAGGATAAAGCGCCCGTAGTCATATCAAACTTAGCACATCTATTTCCATTGTCACAGGCAGTTTGGAATTATTGATGTTGGCTGATCCAATGTTTATTTCCACAGTATCCCCCTGCTTTTTACACATCTGTCCTGGTTACTTTCAAGTGTTCTAGCTGTCGGGTTAATATTGTACATCAGGTACAGATGTCATCTCTGCTGAGTGGGTCTCAAGCCAGTCTTTGTTTTGGGTTCCACCTTTACCAAATGTTGCTGCTGCTGTGTCAGAAATGATCCAACTCAACGACTTCCAAACTTCATCAATATCAATGTTCCTGTTCGGAATTTCATTGCATAATGGATATGCCACTCTGAAGAAGTCAGTAAGAATGATCAGGAAAAGTTAATCAAGAGTTTCCCAGGGCAGCACGGTGGCCTAGTGGTTAGCACAACTGCCTCACGGCGCTGAGGTCCCAGGATCAATCCCGGCTCTGTGTCACTGTCCGTGTGGAGTTTGCACATTCTCCCCGTGTCTGCGTGGGTTTCGCCCCCACAACCAAAACATGTGCAGAGTAGGTGGATTGGCCACACTAAATTGCCCCTTAATTGGAAAAAATAATTGGGTAATCTAAATAAAAAAGAAAAAAAAAATCAAGAGTTTCCCATTGGAGATGTTAATTAGCAGAACATTTCAGACACTGAACTCTAGATTTTGCATACAGACAAATTTAGTATTGAAGCAAAAACTCATATTTATTTTAAACAAGTTTCTGTTGAGAATTCTTAAATGAAAGAGAAAGATCACAGACACTGCTTCTAAAAAGGGGCATTGCAGCCCCGAAAATCAGTGACATCTCCAGAATATTAAGCTGCTGCTCCACCTAACCTGTACATCTGTGGACTATGGGAGGAAACCGGAGCACCCAGAGGAAACCCACGCAGCAGGGGGAGAATGTGCAGACTCGGCAGAGACAGCAGCAGGGAATCGAACCTCGGACCCTGGCGCTGTGAAGGCACAGTGCTATCCACTTGTGCTACCGTGCTGCCCCTAGTTTCTGGTTCTCTTCCTGCCCAATGTAACCTAAACCATCCTCCAGTGACTGACGCAGGATGGTGCCCGTTAACCTGGGCCTGTTCCCGGCAGGGAGGGCAAAGTCCCATAGATGCAAACCAGGGAGCTGACAATGATTGTGAACAGAGTAAGAAGTCTTACAACACCAGGTTAAAGTCCAACAGGTTTGTTTCAAATCACTAGCTTTCAGAGCACTGCTCCTTCTGGAACTTGGCTACACGTTTCTGCTCAACGCTTCTGTGTTCTCCAAGGCTGCCTTGGAGAACGCTTACCTGAAGATCAGAGGCTGAATGCCCTTGACTGCTGAAGTTTTCCCCGACTGGAAGGGAACATTTCTCCCTGGCGATTGTCGCACGATGACTGTTCATCCGCTGTCGCAGCGCCTGCATGGTCTAGCCAATGTCCCACGCTTCAGGAGCTTATTGTAGGTTTGTGAATCCTCCCCGCCCACTTTCCAGGGTTTCCTTCCCAGGCAGGAATGTTCCCTTCCAGTCGGGGAACACTTCAGCAGTCAAGGGCGTTCAGCCTCTGATCTTCGGGTAAGCGTTCTCCAAGGCATCCTTCAGGACACGCAAGAACGCAGAATCGCCGAGCAGACACTTATAGCCAAGTTCTGCACACGAGTACAGCCTCAACTGGGACCTGGGATTTATGTTGCATTACATTCACCCCAGCATCTGGTCTGGGCATGCAAAATCCTACCAGCTGTCCAAGCTTGAGACAATTCACTTTTTAACCTGGGATTACCCCTATCTCTGGATCTGTAAATATTTGATTACCCGCTAATGTTCGCATTTTAATTCTAGCATCTCTGAATTTGTCTCTGTATATGCTTCTGCGTGGCAGCACGGTGGCACAGTAGTTAGCATTGCTGCCTACGGCGCTGAGGACCCGGGTTCGAATCCCGGCCCTGGGTCACTGTCTGTGAAGAGCTTGCACATTCTCCCCGTGTCTGCGTGGGTTTCGCCCCCACAGCCCAAAGATGAGCAGGTTAGGTGGATTGGCCACGTTAAATTGCCCCTTAATTGGAAAAAAATAATTGAGTAATCTAAATTTATTTAAAAAAACAAAAAAAATATATGTTTCTGGAACAAACCTCTTCATTCACCTGAGGAAGGAGCAGTGCTCCGAAAGCTCGTGTTTGAAACAAACCTATTGGACATTAACCTGGTGTCAGACTTCTCACTGAGCTCATCCCAATCCAACGCCGGCATCTCCACATCACAGCGTCACAATACCCGGGGCCTGATTGACGGCCGGTTCGGACCAATAGAAAGAGGGAGCGGTGCTGGAGGACCCAACGAGAGCAGCTGGTCCTTCAACCAATCAGAGTGAATGGGAGGCGGAGCAAAGCCGGGGCTCTCGCTCCCTCCGGGCCTGTCTCAGGGAAAAGCCCGAGCAGCTTTCGCCGGTTCAGCTGCTGTATCCGAGCATCGTATTTGGGGCCTAGATTGAGTGTTTGTGAAGCCTCCCGACCCATCCACCGGCTCCATGCCTCCCTGATGACTCACCAAACCGAATTTGACCGGCTCAGGATTTTTCCACTCGACCGCCAAAATCCTGAGCTGTTATCGGCACTGCGCATGCTCCAGATCACGATCGGGATTGCGGCTCAGCCCCGCCCCTCATTCGCTCCGATTGGTTGGAGGAGCAACTGTTCCGCACGGGCCCGCCCCGTTCCTATTGGTCCAAAGATGCCGTCAATCACTCCCTGGGCATTGTGAGCTGGAGCATGCGCAATGCCGATGCTGGACTCGGCCGGGAGGTTTCACTGAAACCCGGTGGAAGTTCCGATCCCGGGTTTGCATCGAGCGGGGGGACAGCTGCGGCCTGCTCCCGGTGACAGGCCTGAGTTAACGCCGCCGTCTTTATAGAGGCTGCAAACCCGCAGGAGGCAAAACATCAGAGATAGAGTTTGTTGTGAAACCAATGGGATATTGTAAAACAGGAGGTCAGGGTTACAGTCAACAACAACTTCTATTTATATAACACCTGTAACATCAGAAATCATCCCAGTCAAAGAGTCTGAAAGGAGGTAAGTGAGGTGGAGACGGGGAGGTTCAAGGAGGGAATTCAGTGCTTGGGGCCGAGGGAACTTAAAACCATGGCGGAGTAATTAGAATCGGGGTGTACAAGAGTCCAGGATCAGAGCTGTGCAGATATCTCAGGGGGTTGTGGAGCTGGAGGAGATGCCAGACACAGGGAGAGACGAGGTCATGGAGGGATTTGAAAACAAGGGTGAGAAATGACTGGGAGCGAATGCAAGTCTCAGAGCACAGGGATCATAGGGGAAAGGAACTGGCTGTGAATTAAGACATGGGTAGCAGACTTGTTGATGGTTTTAAGTTTCCAGAGGTAGAATGTGGGAGAGCAGCCAGGTGTGTAATGGAATAGCGCAGTGGATTAGCCCTGCTGCCTCACGGCGCAACGGTCCAAGGTTTGATCCCGGCTCTGGGTCCCAGTCCGTGTGGATTTGCACATTCTCCCCGTGTCTGCGTGGGTTTCGCCCCCACAACCCAAAGATGTGCAGGCTAGGTGGATTGGCCACGCTAAAATCTGCCCCTTAATTGGAAAAAAATGAATTAGTCTAAATTTATTTTTTTTAAAAGGTGTGTAATGGAATTATCGAATTGGGAGGTGACGATGGTAAATTGCCTTAGTATCTAAAAAGGTTGCGGGGACTTATAGGGGTAGGTGGCGGTGTGGCCTTAGCTAGGATGCTCTTTCCAAGGGCCGGTGCAGACTCGATGGGCTAAATGGCCCCTTCTGCACTGTAAATTCTGAGGTCAGAAGCTCATATTGGATCAAGTATGAAACCAAGTTTACAAAGAGACTGGCTAAGTCTCAAACTGTTGCCAGGGAGAGGGATAGAGTCGGTATGTCAGGAATGGAGATTGGAGCAGGGACCGAACAGTGAATTCAGTCTTCTCCATATTTGATTGAAGTTATTTAGTCAGCAGGAAGAGAACCAGAATGAGCCCTAAGTCTGATATCTGGTATAACTTAGTTCGAGAGAGAGGAAGAACAAAGGAAACCCTGGAAGATTTGGAGAAATGATCTTCGCGATTGCTCATCAAATCTCCACACAGTCAGTACTGGACACTGTACTGTTCTATGTTCTAAGGTTCACCTCTGTTATTCTAATTGGTCAGTCAGGGTGATTCAGATTAATGTCTGTCACAAGTCATGAATGAAGTGACTTATAACGCATATTCTTACCTCTAATTATACAACTTTGGTAAAAGGATACAGAAGTAATGATCGAATAATTTATTTGGATTTCGGCCCAGGGAGGAGGGAGAGTGTGTGGGACGGGGATTTACAGCTTTGGGGACAGAAGAGAGTCTAAAATATTCCGCAGAAACTGGAATTAACTGTTCAGAATTTCTATCCCGTACTGATAGTGTGCCCTTTGTAAACTCGCCACCTCTGGACTCGGAACCACCTGACCACCTGTACCATCAATATAATGCTAGGGGGCATAGGTTTAAGGTGCGTGTGGCAAGGTTTTGAGGAGATGTACGAGGTAAGCTTTTTACACACAGGGTAGTGGGAGCCTGGAACTCGCTGCCGGAGGAAGTGGTGGAAGCAGGCACGATAGGGATGTTTAAGGGGCATCTTGACAAATACATGAATAGGATGGGAATAGAGGGATATGGACCTCGGAAGTGCAGAAGGTTTTAGTTTAGACGGGTAGCATGGTCAGCACAGGCTTGGATGCTGAAGGGCCTGTTCCTGTGCTGTACTTTTCTTTGTTCTTTTACATTGCATTAGGAGAGGATTTTCAGGGCAGCCCGGTGGCGCAGTGGGTTAGCCCTGATGCTTCACGGCGCTGAGGTCCCAGATTCGATCCCGGCTCTTGGTCACTGTCCGTGTGGAGTTTGCACATTCTCCCCGTGTCTGCGTGGGTTTCGCCCCCACAACCCAAAGATGTGCAGGCTAGGTGGATTGGCCACGCTAAATTGCCCCTTAATTGGAAAAAAAATGAATTGGGTACTCTAAATTTATTTTTTTTAAAAAGGAGAGGATTTTCAGAAGGAAACACAAACCAAATATCACATTACGATCCAACAGTGTCACTCAGTTGGTGTGGACCTAAATATCCTCAGACTATAATTATGGAATGAAAAATGATTGTTTTGTTTGTGGGAAAATATTTCAAACAGCAGTGTGACTGGAAAAGCACCGAGACACACACGCACCCGAGTGAGAGTGTTCCAGTGAACTGACTGTGGAAAGAGCTTTAACCA